>NC_064638.1:926710537-927013567 GCF_023864345.2 Schistocerca serialis cubense
TGGCGAAAAGGATGAGGAATACAAAATGTTAGTATAAAACATCAAGGGCATCCTCGTTTTACGTGGAACATTGAACTCTTTGTTTGCAGTGCAAATAAACTTCAGTAGATAATATAGTGATTTAAGAAACTAAATATGATAATAGGCATGTTAATTGATTAAAGTGAGTGTAAAGTAATGTACAAGAAACATATCAAAAAGGAAATCATATAAATTAAAAAGACAGTCATAGAAAAGATTGATGGCTTTTGAATTTACAGCAGACAACGACGGATGTACAGCCAAACAAAGAAACAGAATAAAAAGATTTCCGGGATGCTATTGGTAAAGGAAATGCGATTCCTAATGCGTCTGAGAGAGAAATTTACCATCAGTGTGTAATACCAGTTTTGATCACTGGCAGAAACAAGGACTTTTAATATGAAAACCATTGGTTCAAATGGTTCAAATGGCTCTGAGCACTATGGGAGGTCATCAGTCCCCTAGAACTTCGAACTACTGAAACCTAACTAACCTAAGGACATCACACACATCCATGCCCGAGGCAGCATTCGAACCTACGACCGTAGCGGTCGCGCGGTTCCAGACTGTAGCGCCTAGAACCGCTCGGCCACCCCAGCCGGCATGGAAACCATTCAAAGGTACGCGTGGCCCTGCGAGCTATGGAGAGATGCATATTGGTAACTACTGTCAGAAATACATGAACAAATAAGTAGACCAGGGAACATGTATCAGCATGCATATATTAAAATTGCAACGGAAGTGGGAGGGGCAGGTACCGTATTTTACGGACTATAAGACGCATTTTTTTCTTGGGAAGGTTGCCTCCAAAATTTAGGATCATCTTATACTCATAATTAACATAAAAATGTCCAGTGTTTGATATAAAATTCCCGCAAGTCTTCAAAATGGCCATATATCCGATGCCGCGGGAAACCTGTCTCTGTCTGGCAATATTGGATTCAACTGGCAGCAGCAGTGCACCGATGCGACGAACTAAGTTGCAAGGATTCACTGGCTTCCTAACGCTGTCTGCCTACAACCCCGCCATCACAAACCCAGAACACTGTGTAGCCCATGATGTGCCATTGGAATAACGTTTCCAGTGAACTCGAATTGCTAGAGATTTGTATTTTCCGTAACAGTACTATATTTTTGATAGTAGCTAGTTTCTTAATGAAAAAAAAAGTTCTTCATACGATGCCGGCTATAAATTGAAAGTAATAGCTTATGAAGAAGAACATGGAAACGAGCAACTGATCAGCTCTCCACCAACAAACAAAAACCATTCGCGATTGGGAGCTAGTAAATCAGAATTGGAAGAAAAATAGGAAGACCAAATAGAGGACTGATTGAAAAATGGCCAAAACTAGAAGATGACGTACTGAAGTTGATTCAAGAACACCGTCAAAATGATATTGTAGTTAATACAAAAACGATTCAAATATGGGCGCGTCAGCTAACGCTACAGTGGAAATGAACAGACTTTAAGAATGGAGTTGGCTGGTGCTACAGGTTAATGAAGTGTCATGGACTTATCATGCGAACTAAAGCTAAAGTATCTCATATATGAAGATAAAATATTATCTGCCTATCGTTTTATTATTCAGCATCGAAAGAAAACCAGTGTGCACCGGAGCCAAATAGCGAATATGGACGAAATCCCTCTAACATTTGATGCATCGAGTAACATAACTATTGCTATGGAAGGTGCTAAAACTGTAACTATAAAAGCAAGTGGACATGAAAAGATGCACAATACCTTTGTCCTTTCATGTTGTGCTGATGGCACTAAACTTAATACAGAGATCATTCTCAAGCGCAAAACAATACCAAAACCTTCTGAAATACCACCAGGTGTTGTTCACGTACATGGAAGGATGGACGCTGCTGGTATGAAAGTATGGGTTAACACAGTGGGAAGAGAAGGAAAGGTGCCTTATTGAAGAAGAGATCTCTTCTTGTGCTAGAACAGTTTAGTAGTCTTCTGAAAAATTCTGTGAAAGAGAAGCTGGGATAGGGAAACACGGAGACTGCTGTAATTGCTGGAGGACTTAATTAACAGCTGCAGCTTCTCGATATCTCGTTAAATAAACCATTTAAAGGGTGCACGAGAGAGGAATAAAACAAATGGATGATAGATGAAACCTAACATGAATTCACGCCGAAGAGAGCTTTAAAAGGACCTCCAAGTAAACAAATGTGTCAGTGGATAAAACAGTCGTATTCTAGAGTGAGAGAAGTCATTATTGTTAAGCCTTTTAAGAACTGCAGCGTAAGTAACGCTCTAGATGGCAGTAAAGACCATCTTATATATGTAGAGGACAACGATAATAACGAAGAGAAAGAAGAAGAAAGTTCAAATGACGATTTTCGGGGATTTTAAAGGTCAGTTCAATTTTATAAACTAAGTTTTTTTTTAGTCTGGCTTTGCAATTTAAGAATAAAAATGGTAAAAATATCGTTAAAAATTTTCTTATAAATTAAGGGGTGTCTTAAAGTCCGTGGCGTCTTACAGTCCGTAAAACGAGGTAAGCAGGACGATGAAAGGTAGAAATAAATCCTTTGCTGGATTCCAAGACATGAAAGCAGTAAGATTACGACTTAATGGAGGGTGGGTCGGTGACACTGGAGAACAAACAGGAGCAACACGGATGCATGTAGCCAAATACTGTAATACACAGATAAGTAAACAGGATGCCTTTTCTGCTGGATGTCAAATTGCTGCCGATGAGATGATGGGTGCTTGAACTCGAAACAATATGATTTTGGATATAAATTCTAGTGTACTTTGAGTCAAGCACAGAAACAATGCATTTAAAACCCATAAGTTCGATAAAAGATTACAAGCTGCGCCCGTATTCTGAAATTACGTAACATGGCTGGTGAGCTGTCCCATAGTTGAATACTTTAATTACATACATCTTCAGTATCAGCGGTCCTATCACAATTCCGCGAGGCACGCCCTATGTTACGCTCTGTCCACCTGATTAAAGTGCTTTGTCTCGTCGCGTGTTTGTTCGGATATTGCTTTACCATGTAGCTTATTGATTAATAGATAATGCTCACCCTTATCAAAGGCTTTTAAGAATCAAACAACACTGCACATACCTGTCGGCCCTGATGAGAAAGGAAACGGCCGTGTGCTTTTAGAGAAATTCTGCTACACTGATATACAGAAGACAATGGCAATATATATCATGATGACTGGACGGGGATTTATCACCATTCCTTTCAAATACGAGTCTAGTACGTTAGCCACTGAATCACTTATTAGATTCCTCATCTCTGCTAGGGAACGAACCTCACTAGTGAAAGAACTCGGAAAAAGCAAATCCTGGGCTTCGTTTTGATGAAACTCGCTTCTGGATCATGTTGATCCTGAAGCAACGGCTGATTTCGCTCAAAAATACTTACTTGACTAATGATCCATAAATTAAGCATTTGTAACTTTTATGAAATAAACACGGCACACCGATAGGTTTCAATTTACTAATGTCATGAGTGTTATTATTTTAAACAGAAAGTTAATCCCTTCATAAGATGAAATTGTTTTATTCTCTAGCTATCTACACGATATTCTCTCATGAACTGTAATGTAATATCTGATGGCCAAATCGACCGTTAGTGCAGCTCTGTCAATAAACGTGTGTTTAATTCAAGTTATACCTGTCTTTCTTTTGTGATGGATGTCTCCCGTATAGTTGGTCAGTGACAGTCAGTTCCAACTATTTACGTAAATAAATATTACCTGTATTAATAGCCTCTGATTATGCATGTACGCAATGTCTACAATGCCACCGGTTCATGAAGAAAACTGTCAGTAAATATTTTCTACTTTGCTTGGAAGTCACGTTGATTAGAAAAATATCCAGTGTCCCCTTATTGTGACTGATTCAGAAAGTACTGAGTGAAAACGCTTTATCCAATTAACGAAACATAAATTCATGATCATAAAAATTGAAACTTATTAATGATCACTGGAATACTTCAGTAAGAAAACAGGATTGCGGGTAAGCTACAGCGTAGTGAACGCATTGTCGTAGCCAAGATAGACGCGAAGCCAACACCCACCATTGTACTAGAAGTTGATATGCTAACTAGCTACGCAAATGATGAAGAGAGTGAAGAAATGTATGCTGCGATTGAATAAATTATTCAGATAGTTAAGGAAGAGAAAAATTTAATTGTGATGGGGGACTAGAATTCGATAGTAGGAACAGGAAGTGAAGGAAAAATAGTAGCTGAATATGACATGGGGGAAAGGAACGAAAGAGGAAGCGTCCCGTAGAACTCTGCACAGAACATAATTTAATCATCGGTAACGATTGGTTTAAGACTCATGAAAGAAGGATGTATGCGACGAAGAAACCTGGAGATACTAGAAGGTTTCAGACTGATTTTATGATGGTATGACATAGATTTCTGAAATAGATTTTAAACTGTAAGACATTATTATGGGCAGACGTGGACTTTGACCACAAATTACTGGTTATCAACTGTAGATTAAAACTAAGAAATTGCAAAAAGTTAGGAGATTAAGGAGACTGTACCTCAGTAAGTTGAAAGAACCAGAGGACGCACCAGACAACGAGTCACCGAAATAAGGGAAAGGAATACAGTGGGATACGAGTGGGTAGCTTTAAGAGATGAAACAATGGAGCCAACAGAGGAACGAATGGGTGAGGAAAAAACCTGGGTAATCACAGGAGATATTGGGTTTAATTTACAAAAGGAGGAAATATAAAATTACAGTAAATAAAACAGGAGAAAGGGAATACAAACGCCTCTAAAAATGAGACTGACAGCAATTGTAAAATGACTAAGCACCAATGACTGGAGAACAAATCTAATACTATAGAAGCATATATAACTAGGGGAAAGATATGTACCATCTACAGTAAAGTTAAAGAGGCCTTTGAAGAAAGAAAATCAGGTGTATCAATATCAAGAGCTCAGACGGAAATTCAGTTCTGAGCGAAGAAAATTAGGAAATTAGTAGTAAGGTCCTACTGGGTTATCGATCTCTAGGCTTACACGCTACTTAATATAACTTACGCTAAGGACAGCACACATACCCATGCCCGAGGGAGGACTCGAACCTCCGACGGGGGGAAGCCGCACGAACCGTGACAAGGCGCCAAGACCGCTCGGCCACCTAGCGCGGCACTAAGCGAGCAAGTTGAAAGGTGATAGGAGTGCTCGTATGTGGAAGTCTATACAAGGTAAATGTACTTAAGGCAATATTATGGAAAGAGAGAACCACGTAGATGTTGAAATAGAAGATATAATATTGCGAGAAGAATTTGACGGAGCGCTGAAAGATATGTTTAAACAAGATCACTAGAACAGACGACATTCCGTCGGAACTACTGATATCCTTGGGAGAGTCAACTATGACAAAAATATTCCACCTGCTACGTCAAGATGTATGAGACAGCCGAAATACACTCATACTTCGAGAAGGATGTAATAATCCCTATTTCAAAGAAAGCAGGTGCTGACGGGTATGAATGTTACGTAACTATCAGTTTAATAAGTGATGGCTGCAAAATACTAAAATGAATTCTTTGCAGAAGAACGGAAAATCTGAGCCGACCTCAAGGAAGACCAGTCTGGATACTGGAGAAATATAGGAATACGCGAAGCAATACTGGCCCTAAGACTTATCTTAGCAGATGGGTCACGAAAGACTGACCTATGCTTTTGGATATGTAGATTGGAATACTCTCTTTGAAATTTTGAAGGTATCAGGGATAAATAACTGGAGCGAAAAGTTATGTACAACTTGTACAGAAACCAGACGGCCGTTATAAGCATTGAAAGGCATGATAGAGAAGCAATGGTTGAGAAGGGAATGAGAATTGGTTGTAGCCCGTCCCCGATGATTTTCAATCTGTATACTGAGGAAGCTGTGAAGGAAAACGAAGAAAAATTTGGAGAGGGAATTAAAGTTCATGGAGAAAAAATAAAAACTTTGAGGTTTGCCGATGAAATTGTAATTCAGTCAGGGACAATAATGGATTTAGAAGAGGAGTTGCGCAGTGTCTTGAAAGGAGGATGTTAGCTGAACATCAATAAAACCAAAACAAGGGTAATGGAAAGTAGTCGAATTAAATAAGATTACCCTGAGGATTTCTGATTAGGAAGCGAGACACTTAAAGTAGTAGATAACTTATGCTACTAAAGCAGTAAGATACTGATGATGGTCGAGCCACAGAGTACATACACTAAGGTCACAAAAGTCATGGGATACTGCCTATCATCGAGTCAGACCTCCTTTTGCCCGGCGTAGTGCAGCAACTCGAAGTGGCCATAGACCAAAAAAGTCGTTGAAAGTCCCCAGAAGAAATACTGAGCCAAGATGCTTCTACAGCCGTCCATAACTGTGAAAGTTTTGCCGTTGCAGAATGTTGTGCACGAACTGAACCTCTCGATTATGTCCCATAAATGTTCGAGGAGATTCTATCGGGCGATCTGGGTGGCTAAATCATTCCCCTGAATTGTCCAGAATGTCCTTCAAACCAATCGCAATCAACTGTGTCCCAGTGACATGACATCCTTGTTTGGGAACTGAAGTCCATGAATGGCTGCATACCGTGTCCAAGTAGTTGAAGATTACCATTTACAGGCAATGATCGGTTCAGTTTGACCAGAGGACCCAGTCCTTTCACTGTAAACACTGTCCGCAGGATTATGAAGTCACCACCAGCTTTCACAGTGCCTTGGTAACAACTTGGGTCCTTGGCTTGCCTCGCACTCGAACCCTACCATTAGCTCCTACCAGCTCAAATCAGGACTCATGTGACGAGGCCATGGTTGTCCAGTCGTCTAGTGTTCAACCGATGTGATCATGAGCCCAGGAGAGGCGCTGCAGGCGGTGTTAACAGAGGCACTTGGAGTTTGGGTTCTCGGAACACTCTCGGCGCTGTTGATTTCGGAATATTGTATATCCTAACGATGTCGGGAATGGAATGCGCCATTTGTCTAGCTCTATTCACCATTTCCCGTTCAAAGTCTGTCAATTTCCGCCGTGCGGCCATAATCAAGTCGGAAACCTTTTCACATGAATCATATGAGGACAAATGTCAGCTCCGCCAATGCACCGCCATTGTATAGCTTGTGTGCGTGATACTACCGCCATCTGAATAGGCGCACAACGATATTTCATGACATTTGTCACCTCAGTATAAAGGGTAGAATGGTAATGGCACGAAAATCGTTTCTGGTGAAAATAAATCTGTTAACATCAAATATAACTTTAAGTATTACGAAGTCTTTTCGGAAGATATTTGTGTGAAGCGTAGCGTTGTATGAAAGTGAAACGTGAACGATAAGTAATTCAGGCAAGAAGATAATAGAAGCTTTTGAAATGTGGCGCTACAGAAGAATGCTTTAGATTAGATAGGTAGATGACTAGCCAATGAGAAGGCACTGAATAGAATATGGGAGAAAAGAAATTAGTAGCACAACTTGGCTGAAATTAGGGTTCGGTTGATAGGTCACATTCTGTGACCTCAAGGGATCACCAGTGATGTGGTGGGTGGAAATAGTAGAGGATGACCAAGAGATGAATTCAGTAACTGCGTACAAAAAGATGTACTCGTATGTTGCAGTAATTATTCGAGGATGAAGAAGCTTGCAAGGGATAGAGTGGCGTGGAGAGCTGCATGAAACAAGTCTTCAGAGTAAAAACCATGACAACAACAACATCACCTATACTTAATTTAATATTAAATACCACATAATTAAAATTTTAAGTTAAATTTCTCTTCCATAACTGACGAATTTCCATACAGCTCCGACCAATTTATTTGGAGTAAGCTTACGAAATTTATCAAACTAAAAATCTGAATACAAAATGTAACCTGGTTTTACTAAAGATGCTGCCGTTTAAGTGAAGCAGTTTTCAGCTCAAAACTATTTCTTCTGCCCTCACATTAGTGACTAATGCAATGCATTCAGTTTCCATGTCACACATATTCTTATGGCCCATTCGCACTGAAATATGACGTCGTGTAATGTTTCCAATCAGAAACTTTGTAAGTAGGCGCTAATTCATTTTCCGTTGGCTTTCTCTAAGGAGCAACAATTTTCGGTAAAACGTTCCTCAAAAGAATTTAACACAGGTCACAACACCATTTTTTACACGTGCGTACCCAACAACCAATCTACTGTCATCTCCTTTTTATATTCAGCCAGGTTAATTATGGGCAGATTCTGCTTCGGCAAGACTAATAACTTACAGCGCATTATTTTCATACACACGTTGACAAGACTACATTACTGGCCATTAAAATTGCTACACCACGAAGATGACGTGCTACAGACGCGAAATTTAACCGACAGGAAGAAGATGCTGTGATATGAAAATGATTAGCTTTTCACAGCATTCACACAAGGTTAGCGCCGGTGGCGACACCTACAACGTGCAGACATGAGGAAAGTTTCCAACCGATTTCTCATATACAAACACCAGTTGACCGGCGTTGCCTGGTGAAACGTTGTTGTGATGCCTCGTGTAAGGAGAAGAAATGCGTACCATCACGTTTCCGACTTTGATAAGGGTCGAATTGTGGCCTATCGCGATTGCGGTTCATCGTATCGCGACATTGCTGCTCTCGTTGGTCGAGATCCAATAACAGTTAGCAGAATATTGAATCGGTGGGTTCAGGAGGGTAATACGGAACGCTGTGCTGGATCCCAGCGACCTCGTATCGCTAGCAGTCGAGATGACAGGCATCTTATCCGCATGGCTGTAACGGATCGTGCAGCCACGTCTCGATCCCTGAGTCAACAGATGGGGACGTTTGCAAGACAACAACCATCTGCACGAACAATTCGACGACGTTTGCAGCAGCATGGCCTATCAGCTCGGAGACCATGGCTGCGGTTACCCTTGACGCTGCATCACAGACAGGAGCGCCTGCGATGGTGTACTCAGCGGCGAACCTGGGTGCACGAATGGCAAAACGACATTTTTCCGGATGAATCCGGGTCCTGTTTACAGCATCATGATGGTCGCATTCGTGTTTGGCGACATCGCGGTGAATCCACATTGGAAGCGTGTATTCGTCATCGCCATACTGGCGTATCACCCGGCGTGATGGTATGGGGTGCCTTTGGTTACACGTCTCGGTCACCTCTTGTTCGCATTTACGCCATTTTGAACAGTGGACGTTACATTTCAGATGTGTTACGACCCGCGGCTCTACCCTTCATTCGATCCCTGAGAAACCCTACATTTCAGCAGGATAATGCACGACCACATGTTGCAGGTCCTATACGGGCGTTTCTGGATACATAAAATGTTCTGCTACTGCCCTGGCCAGCACATTCTCCAGATCTCTCACCAATCGAAAACGTCTGGTCAATGGTGGCCGAGCAACTGGTTCGTTACAATACGCCAGTCACTACTCTTGATGAACTGTGGTATCGTGTTGAAGCTGCATGGGCAGCTGTACCTGTAGACGCCATCCAAGCTCTGTTTGACTCAATGCCCAGGCGTATCAAGACTGTTATTACGGTCAGAGGTGGTTATTCTGGGTACTAACTTCTTCCCCCCCATGAACCATGGACCTTGCCGTTGGTGGGGAGGCTTGCGTGCCTCAGCGATACAGATAGCCGTACCGTAGGTGCAACCACAACGGAGGGGTATCTGTTGAGAGGCCAGACAAACGTGTGGTTCCTGAAGAGGGGCAGCAGCCTTTTCAGTAGTTGCAAGGGCAACAGTCTGGATGATTGACTGATCTGGCCTTGTAACAATAACCAAAACGGCCTTGCTGTGCTGGTACTGCGAACGGCTGAAAGCAAGGGGAAACTACAGCCGTAATTTTTCCCGAGGGCATGCAGCTTTACTGTATGATTACATGATGATGGCGTCCTCTTGGGTAAAATATTCCGGAGGTAAATAGTCCCCCATTCGGATCTCCGGGCGGGGACTACTCAAGAGGATGTCGTTATCAGGAAAAAGAAAACTGGCGTTCTACGGATCGGAGCGTGGAATGTCAGATCCCTTAATCGGGCAGGTAGGTTAGAAAATTTAAAAAGGGAAATGGATAGGTTGAAGTTAGATATAGTGGGAATTAGTGAAGTTCGGTGGCAGGAGGAACAAGACTTCTGGTCAGGTGACTACAGGGTTATAAACACAAAATCAAATAGGGGTAATGCAGGAGTAGGTTTAATAATGAATAGGAAAATAGGCATGCGGGTAAGCTACTACAAACAGCATAGTGAACGCATTATTGTGGCCAAGATAGATACGAAGCCCACGCCTACTACAGTAGTACAAGTTTATATGCCAACTAGCTCTGCAGATGACGAAGAAATTGAAGAAATGTATGATGAAATAAAAGAAATTATTCAGATTGTGAAGGGAGACGAAAATTTAATAGTCATGGGTGACTGGAATTCGAGTGTAGGAAATGGGAGAGAAGGAAACATAGTAGGTGAATATGGATTGGGGGACAGAAATGAAAGAGGAAGCCGCCTGGTCGAATTTTGCACAGAGCACAACATAATCATAACTAACACTTGGTTTAAGAATCATGAAAGAAGGTTGTATACATGGAAGAACCCTGGAGATACTAAAAGGTATCAGATAGATTATATAATGGTAAGACAGAGATTTAGGAACCAGGTTTTAAATTGTAAGACATTTCCAGGGGCAGATGTGGACTCTGACCACAATCTATTGGTTATGACCTGTAGATTAAAACTGAAGAAACTGCAAAAAGGTGGGAATTTAAGGAGATGGGACCTGGATAAACTAAAAGAACCAGAGGTTGTACAGAGATTCAGGGAGAGCATAAGGGAGCAATTAACAGGGATGGGGGAAATAAATACAGTAGAAGAAGAATGGGTAGCTTTGAGGGATGAAGTAGTGAAGGCAGCAGAGGATCAAGTAGATAAAAAGACGAGGGCTAGTAGAAATCCTTGGGTAACAGAAGAAATATTGAATTTACTTGATGAAAGGAGAAAATATAAAAATGCAGTAAGTGAAACAGGTAAAAAGGAATACAAACGTCTCAAAAATGAGATCGACAGGAAGTGCAAAATTGCTAAGCAGGGATGGCTAGAGGACAAATGTAAGGATGTAGAGGCCTATCTCACTAGGGGTAAGATAGATACCGCCTATAGGAAAATTAAAGAGACCTTTGGAGATAAGAGAACGACTTGTATGAATATCAAGAGCTCAGATGGAAACCCAGTTCTAAGCAAAGAAGGGAAAGCAGAAAGGTGGAAGGAGTATATAGAGGGTTTATACAAGGGCGATGTACTTGAGGACAATATTGTGGAAATGGAAGAGGATGTAGATGAAGATGAAATGGGAGATATGATACTGCGTGAAGAGTTTGACAGAGCACTGAAAGACCTGAGTCGAAACAAGGCCCCCGGAGTAGACAATATTCCATTGGAACTACTGACGGCCGTGGGAGAGCCAGTCCTGACAAAACTCTACTATCTGGTGAGCAAGATGTGTGAAACAGGCGAAATACCCTCAGACTTCAAGAAGAATATAATAATTCCAATCCCAAAGAAAGCAGGTGTTGACAGATGTGAAAATTACCGAACTATCAGCTTAATAAGTCACAGCTGCAAAATACTAACACGAATTCTTTACAGACGAATGGAAAAACTAGTAGAAGCCAACCTCGGGGAAGATCAGTTTGGATTCCGTAGAAACACTGGAACACGTGAGGCAATACTGACCTTACGACTTATCTTAGAAGAAAGATTAAGGAAAGGCAAACCTACGTTTCTAGCATTTGTAGACTTAGAGAAGGCTTTTGACAATGTTGACTGGAATACTCTCTTTCAAATTCTAAAGGTGGCAGGGGTAAAATACAGGGAGCGAAAGGCTATTTACAATTTGTACAGAAACCAGATGGCAGTTATAAGAGTCGAGGGACATGAAAGGGAAGCAGTGGTTGGGAAGGGAGTAAGACAGGGTTGTAGCCTCTCCCCGATGTTGTTCAATCTGTATATTGAGCAAGCAGTAAAGGAAACAAAAGAAAAATTCGGAGTAGGTATTAAAATTCATGGAGAAGAAATAAAAACTTTGAGGTTCGCCGATGACATTGTAATTCTGTCAGAGACAGCAAAGGACTTGCAAGAGCAGTTGAATGGAATGGACAGTGTCTTGAAAGGAGGATATAAGATGAACATCAACAAAAGCAAAACAAGGATAATGGAATGTAGTCTAATTAAGTCGGGTGATGCTGAGGGAATTAGATTAGGAAATGAGGCACTTAAAGTAGTAAAGGAGTTTTGCTATTTGGGGAGCAAAATAACTGATGATGGTCGAAGTAGAGAGGATATAAAATGTAGGCTCGCAATGGCAAGGAAAGCGTTTCTGAAGAAGAGAAATTTGTTAACATCCAGTATTGATTTAAGTGTCAGGAAGTCATTTCTGAAAGTATTCGTATGGAGTGTAGCCATGTATGGAAGTGAAACATGGACGATAAATAGTTTGGACAAGAGGAGAATAGAAGCTTTCGAAATGTGGTGCTACAGAAGAATGCTGAAGATTAGATGGGTAGATCACATAACTAATGAGGAAGTATTGAATAGGATTGGGGAGAAGAGAAGTTTGTGGCACAACTTGACCAGAAGAAGGGATCGGTTGGTAGGACATGTTCTGAGGCATCAAGGGATCACCAATTTAGTATTGGAGGGCAGCGTGGAGGGTAAAAATAGTAGAGGGAGACCAAGAGATGAATACACTAAGCAGATTCAGATGGATGTAGGTTGCAGTAGGTACTGGGAGATGAAAAAGCTTGCACAGGATAGAGTAGCATGGAGCGCTGCATCAAACCAGTCTCAGGACTGAAGACCACAACAACAACAACAACTTCTTAGGATCTATGCAACCAAATTGCGTGAAAATGTAATCACATGTCAGTTCTAGTAAATTATATTTGTCCAATGAATACCCGTTTATCATCTGCATTTCTTCTTGGTGTAGCAATTTTAATGGCCAGTAATGTATTTATATGTACAACCTTCCTTTTCCTAAATCTTTTGCTTAATGTGCAATAGTTCTCTTTCACCACTTAAAATTGAATTTTTTATTCTTTTTTATACATTACACTGCAGCCATCATTAACTTTACATTATATTACACACGTTTTCAGATTACAAGTGGCATGTAACGAAAATCTTACATTATTCTACATATGAAATAAACATAAGTGCTAATATTCATGCCAGTAAATTGATAAGGGATTCTTTTATAATTAATAAGACCTAATAAAATTCAACGACGAATTTCTTAGTAATAAACGGACTTCATGACAACCACATAAATATTCAGAAAGCCCCCATGTTGTGGTTTTCAGCCTGAAGTCGGGTTTGATACAGCACTCGACGCTGGTCTATGCTGTGCAAGTTTCTTCATCTATATATAACTACTACAACCTACAGCTCCTTAAACCTGCACCAACAAGGAAATTAATAAATGATTTTTCACTAATGTTATTAACTAGTTTTGCACAAATGTACTAGCTTTAAACCTCGAAAACGTACAGCCCATACAGTTTTGGTCAGTCAGAGAAACCTCATCTGCTACGCATGTAGCTCAACAACAAAAAATAATAAAGATAGGAGAAAATTCCAAGCTCTTCACTGTGCGTCCATTGCAGTTTCACAGTAATTTTCACTAAGACAATACTAGGAGGAAAAGTGATCTGCACTTCCCTCTAGTGAATCTAATTTTGGCGCAGAAAGTAGTGCAATACTCTCCTATAAAACTATTTGAAAATTTCCCTTTTTTAGTATAATGTCAGACAGAAAGCAGATTTGTTCCGTAGTGCAGAATAAAGTTGTTCCTTGTTAACAACTTCCTCTGTAGCAAAGAGGAATGTTTGAATAGAAATAATTGTGTGTGTGTGTGTGTATATATGCATGTATGTGTATGAGAGAGAGAGAGAGAGAGAGAGAGAGAAGAGGGGGGTGGGGGGACGGAGAGAGTGAGAGAGAGGGGACGAAACGTTTCACCCATGCGAAAGAGAACCTTTCGCGCCCACAACAGGCAGCTGGCGCTACGCCTACTATAGTGAACAGATCGCGCTCTCAGAGTTAGTCGTGCGCCGAATTAAGTTGGGACATTTTCACCGGCGGTGGGCTAGAGGTACTACATTTCCATATCACTCCATGATGTGGCAAAGTGGCAAATTTCTAGTTGGCGCCTGCTACATCCGGCGAGCTTCCTGCAGCTGGCTGTTACCCCAGATGAAAGTTAGCCTAAGTGGAGAAGTTTGGCACACGACATCGACGGCGACGAAACTGTTACTACGGGACGATCGCAGCGAATATTGTTTGGTAAGAAATTCATACTAAAATTTTCTCTTCGGATCTCACTGGAAAACTGGCACTGAACATTCACTTACTGCTGCTTGCCATGGTTAAAATTTCAAGTGTCTTTTTATCAACATCATTTATTGTGAGTGATGACATTTAACTTGTCTCCTTCTGGGTGGAAACATAACGGATCAGTACTGTTAAATAGTTTTCATTTCCTCACCTGAGAAATTTTTATAACCATTTTTTGTGATTCTTAAGTTATACGATATCTCGAGAGTGCCAAAGGAGAACATAGTTTCAACAGCGCTTTACCACAGTTGCCTCTTACTAATGTTTTCTAGTAACCTTTAAATGGTTCAATCTCTTCTTTAAACTGTTGTCTGGATTCTTCTTTCTAATTGTGTTACTTTCTCTCCCCTGTAGTTATCATTATTTATCCTGACTAATTGTTATTTCTATTCCAAGGCTCATGTGGTCTTATGTTAATACCAGTGAACAAGTAGTCTCATTGCCTTGAAATAAAAGTTGTTTAATGAATTCTCTATGTAAAAAGCGTATTGTTATTGATCTCACAGAGATCGTTAACTATTGAACTGACTAAATGTTCTTTAATGATTATGTAGTGAAATATGTTTTTCAAGATATTGTATGTTTGTAATTTTGATAGACTAAGGTGAATAAGTTTTGTGCTAATAACTTGATCAAAATTATTCCTAGCACCTCCAAATACCACAAAACATTTATCAGTTGTATCATCTACAGAACATGGAACTACCTAATTAAGTATTTTACTCAATAGTTGGTCTAACTCCTAATCCACGCCTCCCAACTTCCCTCCATTACCAAATTAATCGATTCTTGACGCCTTCTTCTGGTCAAGCTGACTAAAAAAACCATTTTCTCCCCAGTTCCATTCAGTCCATCATTAATTACGCGATCTATCCATCTAATTTTCGGCATCGTTTGCAACACCACATTTCAAAAGCTTCTTGGAGTATTTTGCTCTTAACTGTGCCGTTTATCATCCACGTTTTCCTTCTCTGCATGGCTAAACGTTAGAGAAGTATTACCAGATTAGACTTTTTAAACTTAAACTTGTGTTTGATCTTCATAAAATTGTGTATTTTCAGAAACGCTTTCTTCTCCCTTTAAAAGTATGCACTTTATATCTTCTGTATTTCTATATCTACTCTACTACTGAGGAACTACAGAATCGAATTGGGTTGAAACAAATTGGGACAAACTTCATTACAAGAAAGTATCGGTTGATGGAATACATCCTAAAGCACGAAGAAATTGTCACTTTGATAATGGAGAGAAGTGTGGGGAGGGGGAGTTAAAAATTCATCAGGGAGAACAAGGCATCAATGCAGTGAGCAGGTACATATGAATTTAGGTTGCACAAGGATAGACTACAATAGAGAATGCAACAGATCAGTCTTCAGACTGAAAACCGAAACAAAAACAACGTTAACACTCGATCAGCCCACATCAGAGTCGATCATCCTATTAGATACATATTTCTCACTTCGCAACCTGATCGGATAGATGAACAATAGAGTTCGTTTTTAGCAGTAGGAAACGGCATCGTCAAGGTTAAAAATGTATAAATACTTGCTAACAGTCAGCATTAACAGACGAATAAGTGTACCGGATTTTAATGGTAAGGTATATCAGATAGAAATCCAAATATAGTGAAGTACTTGTCAACTCAAAACAGTTGGATTCATACCAGTTGTGTTATTCAACAATTAGAAATAATTGTTTTTATACACACATCATATTTTAATTGAATGCGTTTTAAACAAAGCTGTGAGGACTGATCTATTTGATCTGCCGTATAGAAGACGATGAACTGAGCGTGCTTCGTGTTTTAAGATTCTGTGTGATGTTCGAGCTTCTCACTAGTTTATTAGGTACAAGATTTTAATGTCCTTGCAGGTTGAATGCTTCATCTTTTTTCCCATTGATCAACCAGGCACAGTTCACTCTTATATTATTTTAGCTTTTGTGTTGTAGTGTGAATTTCATTCATAAACTGACTTAGGGCAAACATCTTTTTTGTCTTCTGTCTGAAAGTGTGAGTGGGACAGAGTGTAGCAGGCATAAGGATTTGGAAAATTGGAAATTTATTGTATGGTCTTATGGGACCAAACTGCTGAGGTCATCGATCCGCAAGCTTACACACTACTTAACCTAACTTAAACTAACTTAGGCTACGGACAACACACACACCCATTCCCGAAGGAGGATTCGAACCTCTAACGTGGAGAGCCGTGCGGACCGTGACAAGGTGCCTTCGACCGATCGGCTACCCCGCGCGGCGCTAAGGATTTATATTTTACCTTTTGGTCCATACTTCCCACAATAAACCCACCTTCGTATCTAACTATTTATTTCGAGCGTTCTATACATAGCATCACTACCAAGTTCCTTCGATTTCAGACTTTTCGCTGACTTCAACAGTCGATTAGAAAAGTAGATGTTTTGTTCCGAAACCTTTAATATGTGTACGATGATTACATCTGTCTCTTAGCAGCCCATCCGGCGCGCAAGTCGCCCAATGTGGCGTAGAATGTAATAAGACCTGCACCAAGGCGGCCGAACCTGCTCCAATGACGCCAAACGCTCGGTTTCATTTCTCTCTGGTATTTTGGAACTCCTTTACAGATAATTCATGAAACAATTTATAACTATTTTATTATTTCTTTACGAAAATTAGACACCTGTCTATTATTTATCTGATACCAAAAGCTACTTAATGGTGTGTCACATGCGCATGCTGCGGCTTTATCATTTGTTATTAATTTAACAAAAATCTTTAGGGATAAATATTGGAAACTTCGTTCGTAAAAATTTGATACCGATGGTATTCAATGAGCTCGTCTCATTATCACAGATTCTGCCTTAAATTTTTCGTAGCATGTCTGTAAGCCGCTTTCGTATGTGTCGTGAATATACTGGGTTTCAGTTTAGCGCACTCAACAGCCTCGCTGTCTTACTCGGTCAGCGGCATGGCGCTCGCGGCACCGCTTCTCCCCTTCCACTTGGAATTTTCGAGTTGTCGAGTTGCTGATACCTGCTGACCTAATTCTGTCAGGGCCGCAATGCCCAGCGTCCAGCTCGATTTAACTGGTCCAACCGTATCACGGCAACTTGCCAGCCACCCGGTACTCAATCAAACACCTTCCATAAACCTACAATTCTTAGCCGACACGCCTCTCATGATGTGAAACACCATTTTGTGTCACAATTACCCACTAATCGCGACATGAGGTAGCACCAGCATAACCATTTACATGAGATCAGTTTCTTTGGATGCCTACCGTACTGTCTGTGCCAAACGTTTGAAACAATTTGTTCTGACTGTTGTTAGCGAAATAGTACCTTTATGTACTTAAAACTAATAAACATGTACCTCAACTAATTAATCAGTCCTGACATTTAATTAATAAGTTGTTCTCTAGCGGGCTTGAAATGCATAATCATGAATGTAAGAAAGATCCAAGTGTGGTTTCATGCACATCACATGCTTTCCCGGCATTAGACACCGTCATCATGTCACTTGCTGCGTATTTGCCCAACGTGGAAATAACTATTCTCTTACATCATCACTCCTGCAATTCTTGTTCAGTCATCTATGGGTATAACCAGGAGTGCTCCACAGCTATCGCCAGCAAAGGTATCTGTGGTGTCACCGCCAGACACCACACTTGCTAGGTGGTAGCCTTTAAATCGGCCGCGGTCCGCTAGTATACGTCGGACCCGCGTGTCACCACTGTCAGTGATTGCAGACCGAGCGCCGCCACACGGCAGGTCTAGAGAGACTTCCTAGCACTCGCCCCAGTTGTACAGCCGACTTTGCTAGTGATGGATCACTGACAAATTATGCTCTCATTTGCCGAGACGATAGTTAGCATAGCCTTCAGCTACGTCATTTGCTACGGCCTAGCAAGGCGCCATCATCATTTGCTATTTATATTGTGATGCATGTACCGTCAGACCGATGTTTACCAATTATGGATTAAAGTTAAGTATTCCAGAAGCTACGTACTTTCTTACTAGACTCAACTCCTTTAACTGTTCCAGACCTCACGCCAGCCTGCGTGAGCTTAAACGCATGCCTTTTGGCTACCTCCTAGTGGCTTGGCTGTCTTGCCAAGTCACAACAGTTTGGCGACGAGGATGGGATTTCGCGTTCGTATCCCTACAGACTGATTTACTTGTGTAATGGTTTCGCCACAATCTCCAGATGTACTGTCCGAATTTTATCGCTTACAGAATCAGCAGACGCAGGCCTTACTGGATACCCTTGGACAGCTCGGCCAGGGTCAACGTGCAATGCAAAACGGTGCGGCAGCCGCCGCTTCACCGCTACCGCAGCCACAACACGCAGTTGCACCACCTTTTCGTCCTTTTGATGCGGCACTGAAAAGCTGGACGGAGTGGTCACGTCAATTTGGATTCCATCTCGCCGCCTACAGAATTCAAGATAACGAGCGGCAGTCTTTTTTTTTTTTTAGCATCCGTAGGCGTCCAGACGTACCGTGTGATAGTGAAATTATTTCCCCGACGCGACGTAGCAACTCTGTCCTACGACGAAATTTTGTCTGCATTAGATGCATATTTCAAAGAATCAGTCAATGTAGTTGCAAAAAGATATGCCTTCTTTCGTACAAAACGTACGGCCGGTCAGACTAATAGGGAGTGGGTTGCAACTTTGCAAGGCCTTACTAGGGATTGTGCTTTTGAGTGTGAATGTGGACTCCCTTATTCAGATACTATGGTACGTGATGCAATTGCACAGAACGTTTCTGATGTTCGTATACGGGAACAGATTTTGAAACTAGTCAATCCCTCCCTTCAACAAGTGATGCACATATTGGATCGGCAGGACACACTTGACTTTGCTCAGGAATCATTTGAAACTTCGCCACCCGTGTGTCACATTCACCGGCCCGCCGGGCGCGCTGCACGGACCAGTAAAAAGCCCTCGCTCCCGTCCGCGCAGCTGCTGCGCAAGCAACCGCATGCAGTGATATCATGCCCGCGGTGTGCTACCAGATATTCGCGTGAGAATTGCCCGTCACGCCAAGCTATTTACTTTCTCTGTAATAAAAAAGGACACGTTCAAAGTGTTTGCCAGAAAAAGCTCAGAACGGACACTCACAACCATTCCAGGCCCTTTGCTTCGCGCCGGAATCGGAATCGAACCAGGGATACTCAGGCTCGTGAACCGTCGCCCATGGAAATTCATGCAGTTCATTCCACTCCGCCCAGTGCCACTCTCTCTAACAGTGACTGTATTCGTCACACAAATAGTGTGCGTCGACATCGCCGGAAATCCCGTCAAGTCGCAAGTGATTCTGTACCAGTGTCAGTTCATGTTGCACGAGACAGTCGCTCTTGTCGTCAGCAGGACAATAAACTTTTTGTAGATTTGGACATTAATGGCAACGTGATACCATTCCAGCTCGATACCGGAGCTACAGTTTCATTGATCAATCACAACACGTACAAACAGCTGGGCACACCTCCACTGCGTGCCGCACGTGTTAAGTTAAGTAGTTATTCAGGACAAGCAATCCCTGTGTTAGGACAGTGCAGCCTTCTTGCAACATACAAAGGACAAACAAAACTCGTGTCACTGTACGTCCTTCGTTCTTCTTCGGCAGTGAACTTGTTTGGTTTAGATTTATGTCAGTTGTTTAACTTGTCTATAGCCAATCAGGTCCTATCAGTGAACCAGACTGTGCCTTCAGACAGTGTTTCTCGTCTATGTGCAGAATTTGCAGACATTTTTGCACCGGGTCTTGGTTGCGCTAAGAACTATGAAGCACATTTGGAACTGAAAGTAAACGTGCAACTGAAATTTTTCAGAGCGCGCAATGTTCCCCACGCATTGCGTGATGAGGTGTAATTGAACGTGTGCAGGCTTCTCTCTGGGCATCACCATTAGTAATTTTGCCAAAACCTTCCTGAAAATTCAGACTTTGTGTGGACTTCAAGGCTGCAGTGAATACACAACTAGTGATTGCAACTTTTCCTTTACCCCGCCCGGAAGATCTTTTTGACAAACTGTGCCCGGGTAAATATTTTCGAAGTTGGACCTAGCAGATGCGTACTTGCAAATACCGGTGGACGAAGAACCTCAGCGCGTTTTAGTGGTTAACGCGCATCTTGGTTTGTACCGATTCAAACGACTGCCATTCGGGTGTGCATCCGCCCCTGCATTGTTTCAGCAATATTTACAAACTGTTTGTGCGCCAGTCCTTACTGCAGCAAACTATCTGGACGATATTGTGATCTCCGGACAGACGGAAGAAGAACATTTAGCCAATCTCAGAACATTATTTCAGGTCTTGCGACAAAATGGTCTTCGCTTGCGGAAGGACAAATGTGTGTTTTTTGCTCGTGACTTACCCTATCTGGGCCATGTACTCAAAGCCCAAGACATACATCCCAGTCCAGAGCACCTCCGTGCCATACAAGACTTGCCTTCGCCACAGAATTTGAAGCAGATACAGAGTGTGCTGGGAAAAATCAATTACGCGCCACGCCTCTTCCATTTCAGCTCCGCTTCATCGCTTACGCCGTAAAAGTGTTCCGTTCGTCTGGACGACGGGATGCGAACGCGCCTTTCGCCAGTTGAAATCGACGTTGCTTTCCACTACTTGCCTTACGCCATTCGATCCCCGGAAGCCCCTTTTGTTGATGGTAGATGCATCGGATTTCGGGATCGGTGCTGTACTTGCGCATAAAGATGGATCGCACGATCGCCCTATTGCCTTTGCGTCCAAATTGCTCTCGTCTGCGCAAAGAAATTATTCACAGATCGAGAAAGAAGCATTGGCTCTCGTATTTGGTGTTACTAAGTTTCATGATTTCTTTGCATGGCCGAAAGCCACTACCCCTTGGCAACGCTTACAAATCGATTTTGCTGGTCCGCCGGCCGCGGTGGTCTCGCGGTTCTAGGCGGGCAGTCCGGAACCGTGCGACTGCTACGGTCGCAGGTTGGAATCCTGCCTCGGGCATGGATGTGTGTGATGTCCTTAGGCTAGTTAGGTTTAAGTAGTTCTAAGTTCTAGGGGACTGATGACCACAGCAGTTGAGTCCCATAGTGCTCAGAGCCATTTTGCTGGTCCATTCTGGAATGCTCGATGGTTGGTTGTGGGAGATTCATTCAGTAATTTTCCTTTTGTTGTCCGGATGTCTTCCACGACGTCATCTGCCACCATCCAAACGTTATCCGCTATGTTTTGCATTGCAGGTCTTCCACAGACTATTGTTTCCGACAATGGCCCACAATTCATGTCCGCAGCATTTCAGTCATTCTGCAAGGCCAATGGTATTCAACATCTGACGTCCGCACCGTTTTCGCCGCAGTCAAATGGAGCCGCTGAACGTTTGGTCAGGACTTTCAAGTCCCAGATGTTGAAGTTGAAAGAGTCTCATTCTCGGGAGGACGCGTTATTGCTTTTTTTGTCCACATATCGCTCTCAGCCCCGAGATGGTCGCTCGCCGGCTGAGTTGTTGACCGGTCGTCCTCATCGAACCTTGATGTCTTTGCTACATCCGCCGCATCAGGTTCCTGTGCAGCGGCAGACACCTGCTTTTGCCCCAGGCGACGTTGTATACTATCGCAACTATCGAGGTTCACGGCGTTGGCTCGCAGGGCGCATTCTTCGCTGCCTCGGCCGCGCTATGTATCTGGTTTTGGGGGCCTCTGGTGAGGTGCGTCGGCATCTCAATCAGCTGCGCCTCTGTCGTCGCACGGGTTCTGCCGCTCCCCGTCTGCTTTCAGCGACGGTGCCGTCCGGTCAGCGTCCTGGAGACCCATCTACTGGCTCGCCTCAGCCCCAGGTGTTACCGACGCTGCCTTCTCTTTTGCCCCATGGCGACGCGCCGCCGCCTGTTCTCCCGCCGGCGACGCCCGCAGTGGACGCGTCGCTGCAACCGCCGGGCGCCTCCCTGGGTCACGCGCCGCCGATCGCTTCCCGTGACCAGTTGTCCTCCGACATGGAACTCTTGCCCGCTCCGGACCACATGGCGTCTTCGCCCGTCGGGTGTCCCGACCCGATGGAGGTCGACCCTTCGGCCCCTCCTGTCTCTTTACGGGCGCATACACCGCATGTTGGCGTGCACCCTGGACTAGGTTTTCAGGCGTTTCCTAGCTCCCCTCGGAACGAATGGCAGGGTGCGGGTGGCACAGCCTCGCCTGTTGTTAGGCTCCCCACCTCGTCGCATACGTCAATATGGGGTCCTCCCCACGGCGGGCGGAAGCCTTATAACACAACCGTGCGCCGATTTTCGGGGGAGGAATGTGGTGTCACCGCCAGACACCACACTTGCTAGTGGTAGCCTTTAAATCGGCCGCGGTCCGCTAGTATACGTCGGACCCGCGTGTCGCCACTGTCAGTGATTGCAGACCGAGCGCCGCCACACGGCAGGTCTAGAGAGACTTCCTAGCACTCGCCCCAGTTGTACAGCCGACTTTGCTAGCGATGGTTCACTGACAAATTACGCTCTCATTTGCCGAGACGATAGTTAGCATACCCTTCAGCTACGTCATTTGCTACGACCTAGCAAGCCGCCATTATCATTTGCTATTTATCTTGTGAAGCATGTACCGTCAGACCGATGTTTACCAACTATGGATTAAAGTTAAGTATTCCAGAAGCTACGTACTTTCTTACTAGACTCAACTCCTTTAACTGTTCCAGACCTCACGCCAGCCTGCGTGAGCTTAAACGCGTGCCTTTCGGCTCCCTCCTAGTGGCTTGGCTGTCTTGCCAAGTCACAACAGTATCTCTCATCAAACACTGAAATACATCACAACTAAGTGATTGCCGTGAGAAACCAACCGATGACACCACAGTGATAAGGCTACTGAAGCCCTATATGCAGGGTGAACATTAATAAAACCGACGACTTCTCGGACGGATTACTGACTGGAAATAGAGGAGAAGGAAAGGTTTTATGAAAATGTGTCTGGAAATACGTAGTTGCCACGGCAGATGGCGCTGACGAGTTACAGTACCTCTGAACACGTGCCATGTGTTCCGTATGTGTTGCAAGCTGCGTGACTGACGCAGCGTGCTGGAAGCAGGAGAATGGTGCAAAATGGTTCAATTGGCTCTGAGCACTATGGAACCTAACTGCTCGATCACCAGTCCCCTAGAACTTAGAACTACTTAAACGTAACTAACATAAGGACATCACACACATCCATGCTCGAAGCAGGATTCGAACCTGCGACCGTAGCAGTCGCGCGGTTCTGGACTTTCTAACTGGTCAGAGACGAAGATTTCTCTTCATCGTTGTTTGAAGCGGGCATTTCAGAGACAGCTACCCGTTCTTCTGGCCTCTTTGGTTCTTTCTCTTAATTCGAATTCTACTTTCTTCCTCAGCTATAGTTTGTGACATTCGGACAACTTTCAAAATGTGTCTTCTATCTTCAACTGACATACCGCATCCAACATATTCATAGCTCGTAATTCATTATTCACATCTGGTTCATCTTACTCCTCACTCTCTTCTTGGATAAATTTGCATTTTTATGGCATTATTTAGTACAACATGAACACTAGACGCACTGTAATCTCAACTTTTGGATTACCGACTCGAACTGAGAACCGTTACCTTCCGCGGCAAAACGCTCTAACCATCGAGCCATCCATCGATGGCCAAACAGCATTACTTCCAGCAGTAGCTGTCGTCCTCTCTGCAAACAGTCTCTGGAATATCCTTTGCTACAGTAGTGCTAGTCCTGCTAGGTGAATTGGGAAAACAGGGGAGCGCCACCGACTGAACAGCAGGTCTGAGGATGGCTTGTGAGTCCTCCTTGGACAGCGAAGTTGGTAGAGCATTTGGCTACGAAAGACAAGAAATATTCAATCAGAGAACTTGCGATTCACCTGTCTTTACTTACGCGTGCCTCCCATTCCTTAATCGTCAGCGACCAGCTAGCGGATCAGTCCCGCATAAGTGTCAGGTATCGGTTGAAGTGGGGCGCGACAGTGACAGATACGGGTGGGGCGAATGAATATTTGCCGCGGATACCTCGGGCGCGCCGCACTCAGTGACAAACAGCCCCGCCGGCAGCGCCGCACACGAGGCCTGCTTGACATTCATGGCGGTCGGCCGTGGATTTACGCCGCATAATGCGCCGCGCGGTCCTTAAGAGGATATATTGCGCTTTAGCGGGCCGGCTTTTGTCGCGGGTGGACTTCAATCAGCGCCCGCCTCCCCCGCCCGCACAGTGGTCCTTTGTGGCGCCGCTAAACTGCACGGCCGTTCGCTACTCTTTTGCATGCTGCAGCTGCATCCGCGGCCGCCCGTCTCCCCCAGAACAGCGGCCGCTATTTACTTCCTGCGTCGCTATAGACCAGCCGGGGCCGCTTCAGCGCCCGCCCGGCTCGCTCTAAACGCCCTGGGCAAAACTAATTCCGGACTTCACAGCGTCACGAGTTCTCTTAGAATCGCAGTGTCCCTCGGGAATACTTAATAGTGCCAGCCGATTTGTATTCCCTCCCGTCCCTGCCTTCTTCGGATACGTGCTACACAGAACGGTTACAAATTATTGGGCGATTTGTTGAGGCATTATTTTCACTAACCCTGGTCAGGAGTACGTGATCTTAATGCCGTCTCAAAGGGGAAGGTCTGACGTGTAATGCACTGGATGTTAGTCGCACGTGTAATCCCTGATATTTCCATTTCCGTCAGCCCGTGTTCGGTAATAGTACACAAGTTGCACACTATCACCGAAAACTTTGCCGCCTACTCGATGTACGAGGCGTGTTTTTTAAGTAAGTACCATTTTTTCCGGGCGGGAAGAAGCGCCTGGTCCCTGTTACGAATCCGCCCGGCGGATTTGTGTCGAGGTCCAGTGAACCGGTCAGTTTGTGGATGGTTTTTAGGCGGTTTTCCATCTGCCTCGGCGAATGCGGGCTGGTTCCCCTTATTCCGCCTCAGGTACAATGTGTCAACGATTGCTGCTCAAACAAGTTCTTCACGTACGCGTACACCACCATTACTCTACCACGCAAACGTAGGGGTTACACTCGTCTGGTGTGAGACGTTCCCTGGGGGGGTCCACCGGGGGCCAAACCGCACAATAACCCTGGGTTCGGTGTGGGGCGGTGGAGACGTGAAGTGGACTGCGGTTGTCGTCGTGGGGTTGCGGACCACTGCGGCTGCGGCTGGGACGGAGCCTCTCCGTCCCCGGTTAACATACAATACAATACAATACAAGTACCGTTTTGAAATAGAAAAAGACATGCTTAGATATCTCAATTATTTTTACATGAAAACCTGTACCTAAATCTACTTTTCTACATAATTTCCGTAAATATTGAGGCACTTGTCATAATGTTGTACCAGTTTTTGGATACCCTCATAGAATTCTGCCACTGTTTTGACTTCGTCATCGTGTTGAACACCCTGACCGCCCAGGTGTTTCTTCAAGTGCAGGAACAGATGGTAGTCACTGGGCGCAAGATCGGGACTGGACGGAATATGATCTAGAGTTTCCCATCCAAAAGATGTGATGAGATCTTTGGTCTGATTCGCCACATGCGAACGGGCATTATCTTGCAGCAAAATGATGCCCTTGCTCAACTCCCGTGGACTGTTGCTTTGATTCTGGTGTGACGTAGGCCACCCATGTTCCATCGCCCGTAACAATTTGGCTTAAGGAATAATCACCGTCGATGTGATACCGCTCAAGGAAAGTCAATGCACTGTCTAAACGTTTGGTTTTGTGCACATCCGTCAATATTTTCGGTACCCAACGTGCGCACAATTTTCGGTAATTCAAGTGCTCGGTGACAATGCCATACAAAACACTACGAGAAACATTAGGAGAGTCATCCCGCAAGGAGGCAATCGTAAAGCGTCTGATTTCTCTCACCTTATTGTTCACTTCCTGCAACAAACTTTCATTAACGACCTAATGACGCCCACTCCATTGTTCATCATGCACATTTGTGTGGCCATCTTTAAATGCTCTCGCCCATTTTCTTACCATTCCATCACTCATAAGGTTTTCTCCGTAAACTGCACAGATCTCACGATGAATATCGATCGCTTTTAGGCCTTTAGCACTAAGAAATCTTATAACAGCTCCTTACTTCACAGTCGGCGGGACTCACGATTATCGGAGGCATCTTCAACACTCAGTACACAACATAAACAAGGAAGAATCAGATTGTCATGGCGTCAGTGCGTAGATTACGGTACAGGCTTTCATGTAAAAATAAAATTATTGGCATATCTTAGCACGCCTTTTTTTAGTTTCAAAACGGTACTTACTTAAAAAACACGCCTCGCACATAATGTGTCCCCGTCCCATTACCACTGCTTGTGCTAAATTCCAAACTGCAATGCTTTCTGGTGCCCAGTTTACGATCCTTGAAGTTTTAAAATCAGCTGCGTAGAAAGTCAAATCGCTAGCACTGCTGAAGCAGGCTTCCTGGCCGCGAATGTAACCGTACGTGTCTGACACTCGTTGGAAAATGGTAATCGAGCAGTGAGACAACATCGAGTTTTTTGAGTCATCCAGGGTTTGTGGAGAAAATTCGTCGAATTCGACCCGAACACCCAGAAACACGTTCCTGGTTGCTTCTCCATGACCACACCCCAGACCACACAGCGAAGACTGTGCACGACCTTTTTTGGCCAACAGTCAAGGATCGTTCACCATATTCGTCAGATTTGGCACCGGCCGAATTCTGGATGTTCCCCAAATTGAAGATGGAAATGAAAGGACACCGTTACGATGCAATTAAGGACGTCCAAGAAAATTATACTGCAGTACTAAACAGTACTAAATGCAGTACTAAAAAAAAAGAAAGACTACAGTAACTGTTCCAAAATGTTTTTAAAACGATTTCAGCTGTGTTTTGACGCAGAGGGAGACTAATTTGAATTAATGCACTGATTTTTTTAACATAATCGATAACTTTTATTTTTCATAGCCACAGTCCTAACGGAACTGGGACACGCCATGTGAGCTGCTATCTATAGCTAACTAGCTGAGAAATCCATTGTTGTTCGGATATATATATATATATATATATATATATATATATATATATATATATATATATATGTCCATGAGTCTTCATACGTGTGAAATTTATTTTTGACTTACAAGGCTTCCTTCTATACAACACAGCTAGTATGATCGAGGACATGAATGAAGAGCTTGTTTGCTACACAAACACAGAGAGAACCACGTATAACTAGCCCTACGAAAACACTAAGATCCACGGCTGCAACGCGCAGCGTCTAGCCTTGTACTTTGTGGTCGCGGTATAAGCTCAGACTGAATGGTACACGTGCAAGGCGTCAGGCAAATCCAACACCTTCCATGAAAACTCTGACATGATAAGCAAATCCAGTAGTATGTCACATAGCTCCGAATAAATCGTGACATTAAATTAACCAAAGTAATACGAGTAACGAGTGAGCAAATGGAATACCACAGACTAACACAAGAATGCCCAAATGCATGTCATACCTTCCCACCGTGAGACAGACGCAGTTCCGAAGGGAGAAACGAGAACAGAAGCCGAGAGGAGAACCATGTTAAGCTAGAAAGCCCTAGGATAAGAGATGGACCCCCAAGTCGCCAGCTAAGCGCTAGGACCACCCCCCAGCCCATGTTCAAAGCTAGAGCCCTCCAGAGGAACAGTATAGATCTTACGATAAGACTAAAAGGATAAGACTAAAAGGACCACACCAGCTGCAAGTTTTAGCGTGAGACTTTTTCGCATCTCTGTTACGTTGCAAACTTTAAAAACATTGCCCCACCACGAAAAGTATGACGTTTCTCATTGGATAGACAGAATTTTTGTAGGTGGAGCTTAAGGTTAACATTGAGATCCTGATTGGTCAGATGAAAACACAGCCAGATAGTTTTTTTAAACCAACTTCGCTAAATTGTAGTTAGGAGAAGTTAGGAGAGAGTTGCTTCCGAGACGGCGAGGTGAGCGGAGCTGTGCTGTCCGCCGCCCCCTGACGAACACCAACAAGGTAATGAACGTATGCGATGCCGCATAACAGCGCATAAAGCTTCACTCAGAACTGCAGAAGTCTCATCTGTGACACCCCCTTTTTGCGTAATACTAGTGTCGATCGTCAATTAAAGCTCATGGTGTTCAAGTTTGCCACTTGAAGTAAAAATCTGAAATGCGATGATTTTTCTGTTATATAGTTATTGAGAAGCCACATCAGCCACTGTAATTTACGACAAGTTAGAAAAGTAATTAAAGATAATTGAGGGTCACTGTAGACCATTTTGATAGTTTTCTCTTTTGTGAAACTTAATTTAAACCTAGATTATAGATGTGATATGGCATAGGTCATCCTTCGATCCATTGTAGAACTTGGAAACCCATTCAGGGAATATTCGTTCACATTTTTGTTGAACGCAGTTGGTTTTTACCATCCTGTATTAAAACATTTCCTTTTATCAATAGTGCAATTTATAAACAATATTTTGCGAGTAGAATAAAATTTCCAATGGTAAACTTAACTGCTTTTTCGACGTTATTTTACCAGCTAACTAAAAATAGGAAAGCCTTGAACCCCTTCCACTAAATTTCGTTAGTATTAAGATTGTTTTACAGGGAGTGCAGTGGAGCTGACGCTGAAATCATTAAGTATTCGGTTATATCATCGCTAGTCTCACTGAACTCTTCTGAACTCTACATGTCATGTGTGGTCTGACGTCTCCTTACCAGCAACAGGTTCCAGGTTCAAACAAGTCAATTCCCTAAAAAACACGCTCAGAGCGTCGTTGCATGAAAGTGGTAGGGAGACACGATATAGAACAACAGACACCGCGCAGAATGTTAGAGAATGGCGACCCTGCCAGGATGGTAAAATACCATGATTGAAGATCGACCACATGCCTAACTAGGTCAGAAAAATATCCTGTTAAAAAATTTTCGTAATATAAAAAATTTTTTTGAAAGGCATAAATAGTTGAAAACAGTAGCTGCAGCGATAGATAGTAAGAAAGTATTCAATAAAAAGTGAGACATTCTAGCAGAGACAATAGCATAATTAAGTTATGAATTTTACAAATTGTTAGCATTAAGTTTTCTCCTCAATGCAAGCGCACAGGCGGCGGATACATCGTTGACAAGTTGGTTCTGACCCAACAAGTAAGTGAATGGATTGTCAGTCTTGGGTATAATAAGTGTCAAGTCGTGTGAACAAAAAGTTTATGAAACGCGTGAGATCGTATGAGCGCATGTTGACTCGAAGTAGGGCGCGTGAATTGCTTTTAAAACAAAAAATAAGGGATTCGGAAAGATTAGCACTGGCAAATCGAGACCTTGATCGAATAGAGGTAGAGACCCAGCATGAAAATGGACAGAGAATAGAGGACAGTACAACAGACGATGCAGTATCGCGAGAAATAGGACATATAACGCACCATAACGAGGCTAATGTACGTCAAGGCATAGAAAACATAAGTCAGCATGCGACAGAGGAGCAGGAAAGTAGAGAGGCAGTCGATGAGGATTCTAATTTGCGTCTTGAATACGTAGAACCCATAATACAAGTATTCAGAGCTCCTTCACCACAGAGTACAAGGAATGCGAGCAGAAACGTGTCACAGCACAGTTCAATGCAATCGGTTGCGAACCAACACTTGGGCGAAAACACAGAGCGTAGGACGTCGGAAGAAAACGCAATAGGACCCACCAATCTGGCAGAACTATTACAACAAACTGCGGAAACCATGACAAGGCACAATAAAGACATAGCGAATCAATTCAAATTCAGAATTCAGAAACCACGAGACAAATGCGTGCGATTAAAGAACAAAACAAAAAAATTCAGTTACACCTAAGTCATATTAAGACGAGGCAAAAGAATCTCGAAAAGTGATAGGAAACTTAATAACAGGTCACAATCAATTGAGAACAGACATTGACAACGTACAAGCGGACGCACAAACATTGCGTAATGACATTCAGGACGAGATCGAAACATTACGTAACAACACCCAGGGAGAAGTCAAGAAACTAGAGAAACAGATAAACGAAATTACTAGACAAGCAGCAGGTACAGCGCATGAAGTTGTGTGTTACTCAAACGCATCACAAAAGCAGCGCTGAAAAGATGTGATAACCGCATAGTCAAAAATAGAAGCGCAAACGAAGCGACAATTTCAGAAATTGCGAACAGAGTTGTTGCAAACCATTGAAGAGCGTAGTGAACAGGATCGAACAAGCACAGAGTCTGCAACCACATCCGTATCTGTAACAGCACCGGAAAAACAAGCAACTAACGAAGATATTACGCATTTGCGATTCCAGTCACAGGCGGAAAGTAACATACGTGAAATCAGACAGCCTGCACAGCAACAAACACGTTTCGAAATTCTTGATGAACAAACGTCATCACAAACACATGCGGAACCACAAATGTATGTTTCAAGACAGTTTGGATCGTGCAATGAAGCAGCAAGGTTAGCCAGACAAGATACCGAACCAATACCTGACAATGGAAAGCCAGTTCGCGAAGAGTACAGTGCAATGCATTCAGCTACACGTTCACAACCGATGGAAGAAAATTATTGCGTACCACTCCAACGATACTACGCAAGGGTAGGCGAAAGTTACAGTGGACAATATACAATGGATATACCACAACCGGAAAGAACGACGGGAGAAATGATCAGAAACAAAAGTGGCGAAGAATCGCGAATTTCATATGGAACTATGACGAAGTACGACAACGATCATTTCCTCACAGTCAGAAAATTTCAACACTTTCGAGAAGGAAACTCATTACATCCACGAACTTTTATTGATCAATTCCGAGTAGGATCATCAGAACACTGGACGCTAGCATACAAATTAGACTTTATATGTGCACACATGTCAGGAACAATCGCAGAAACCATGCAGAATGTTGCAGCGACATGCCGATCGTACGAAGATTTCAGATATTGGTCCAGCGAAGCACAGAACAGAGTGAAGTACGAATTATTACAGAACCCATGTTTTGAAAATTCAGGAGAGAAGAGTCCCGTGAAATTTCTCGAATTAATGGCAAAGAAAAATCAATGCTTAGATGTACCATACAGTGACGGAGAGTTGATTAGGTTATGCGCGATGAAGCTACCATTGAAATACCAGCAATCATTAGTAGGTCGCGGAGGCAATGACGTGGAAGCATTTAAAGGTATTCTAAGGGAACTAGAGTTCATATTTTCGGCAGATGACGCAAGAAAAAGACGAGGCGCACGTGAAAACGAAAGCAAAAAGCAGTGGAATCCACAAGACACAGTATGAAGAAACAATAATTACGCACCACGTGATAACTTCGCACCAAGAAACGACAATAGATTTCAACAAAGAACCGGTTATGGATTTAGAAGAGAGTATTGCAATAACTATAATTCATCCAGGAACGGCAACAACTATTACAGAGGGAATAACAACCGGAACGGGTACTGGAGAACCATTAGACCGATAAATTATCAACAAAGAAACCACTATCAACAAGCTGAACAAGAAAAGAGAATACAGATAGAAGAGGTGGAGGTAAGACCACCAAACCCCGATAAACGTTCGAATTGACAGCTAAGCGCCCATGCCAAAGAGAATGACGCACCGACCCAGGACAATTGCAGCACCTTGAACAGAGAAGTAAAAATCTTATCGCGAGAAGAGAAGAAGGAAGAAACAAATCCGCAGGGAACAGATGAAAACGAAGACAAGAAAGTAATAATATCGTGTTGGGACGAAATTAATTGGGAGAATACTGACGAGGACGATGAATTACCAGAGGCACGCAGAATGTTAGACACGTTTAAAGCGAAATAGTAAATTGTTATTAGTAAGCGGGATTCTGGGTATAATAACTAACTCACTTGCGCCAATTCGCGTCCAAATTTCCATTTCTATGAGGTTACATTGTAGAGCCCCCCCTTCCCCTGGACCATAGACCTTGCCGTTGGTGGGGAGGCTTGCGTGTCTCAGCAACACAGATAGCTGTACTGTAGGTGCAACCACAACGGAGGGGTATCTGTTGAGAGGCCAGACAAACGTATGGTTCCTGAAGAGGGGCAACATTTTCAGTAGTTGCATGGGCAACAGTCTGGATGATTGACTGATCTGGCCTTGTAGCATTAACCAAAACGGCTTTGCTGTGCTGATACTGTGAACGGCTGAAAGCAAGGGGAAACTACGGCCGTAATTTTTGCCGAGGGCATGCAGCTTTACTGTATGTATAAATGACGATGGCGTCCTCTTGGGTAAAATATTCTGGGGGTAAAATAGTCCCCCATTCGGATCTCCGGGCGGGAACTACTCAGGAGGACGTTATCAGGAGAAAGAAAACTGGCATTCTACGGATCGGAGAGTGGAATGTCAGATCCCTTAATCGGGCAGGTAGATTAGAAAATTTAAAAAGGGAAATGGATAGGTTAAAGTTAGATATAGTGGCAATTGGCGAAGCTCGGTGGCAGGAGGACAAGACTTTTGGACAGGTGAATACAGGGTTATAAATACAAAATCAAATAGGGCTAATGCAGGAGTAGGTCTAATAATGAATAAAAAAATAGGAGTTTGGGTAAGATACTACAAACAACATAGTGAACGTATTATTGTGGCCAAGATAGACACGAAGCCCACGCCTACAACAGTAGTACAAGTCCATATGCCAACTAGCTCTGCAGATGACGAAGAAATTGAAGAAATGTATGATGAGACAAAAGAAATTATTCAGATAGTGAAGGGAGACGAAAATTTAATAGTCATGGGTGAATGGAATTCGATCGTAGGAGAAGGAAGAGAAGGAAACATAGTAGGTGAATATTGATTGGGGCTAAGAAATGAACGAGGAAGCCGCCTGGTAGAATTTTGCACAGAGCACAACTTAATCATAGCTAAAACTTGGTTCAAGAATCATAAAAGGAGGTTGTATACATGGAAGAAGCCTGGAGATACTGACAGGTTTCAGATAGATTATATAATGGTAAGACAGATTTAGGAACCAGGTTTTAAATTGTAAGACATTTCCAGGGGCAGATGTGGACTCTGACCACAATCTATTGGTTATGAACAGTAGATTAAAACTGCAAAAAAAGTGGGAATTTGAGGAGATGGGATCTGGATAAACTGAAAGAACCAGAGGTTGTAGAGAGTTTCAGGAAGAGCATAAAGGAACAATTGACAAGAATGGGGGAAAGAAATACAGTAGAAGAAGAATGGATAGCTTTGAGGGATGAAGTGGTGAAGGCAGCACAGGGTCAAGTAGGTAAAAAGACGAGGGCTAGTGAAATCCTTGGGTGACAGAAGAGATACTGAATTTAATTGATGAAAGGAGGAAATATAAAAATGCAGCAAATGAAGCAGGCAAAAAGGAATACAAACATCACAAAAATGAGATCGATAGGAAGTGCAAAATGGCTAAGCAGGTATGGCTAGAGGACAAATGTAAGGATGTAGAGGCTTATCTCACTAGGGGTAAGATAGATACTGCCTACAGGAAAATTAAAGAGACCTTTGGAGAAAAGAGAGCCACTTGTATGAATATCAAGAACTCAGATGGAAACCCAGTTCTAAGCAAAGAAGGGAAAGCAGAAAGGTGGAAGGAGTATATAGAGGGTCTATGCAAGGGCGATGTTCTTGAGGACAATATTATGGAAATGGAAGAGGATGTAGCTTGCTGCAAAATTAAATTCAAATACAAAAACAGCAATAGGTCACAAAGAAAGCAAGCTTCTGGAGAAAGAAATGAATAAAGATAACTTTAGATCTAAATATACAATAAATGATACAAAAACTTTAAAATCTATAAATAATAAACTGAAAACCAACCAATCCATAGTTGTAAAGTCAGACAAAAGTAATACATTAGTTGTGATGAAAGAAAAAGAGTACATAGACAAAACAAATGAATTTTTTGCTGCTAATAACATTCAGCACATTGAAAGAGACCCAACCAAACAATTCCAAAGTAAAATTAAGGAACAATTAAAGAACACACATTTCCTGTTGACAGAAACTGAAAAGAAATACCTTACATGTATGAATCCAAAAGCACCACGCCTAAGAGCACAGCCAAAAATACACAAAAATGGATACCCAATACGTCCCGTGGTCAACTCTATAAACAGCCCAGCATACAAACTGTCTCAGAAACTGAATAACACACTGGTGAAAAATTATACATATGAAACAACATATTCCATAAAAAACAGCATGATTCAAGCCAAAGGCTTAAGAACCAGAAAGCTCCCCCAAGATGCACAGTTTATATCACTTGACATCACCAACCTTTATTCAAACATACCCATACAAGAAGCTCTAATAGTGATACAAAAGAACCTTATGCAACACAAGAAACTTTCATACACAGAGATTGTCGAATTTATGGAAATCCTTCAGCTAACCCTAAGTTACAACTACTTTACCTTTAATGACAACATTTATAAGCAACCAGATGGCCTAGCAATGGGATCATGTATATCCGGTACAATAGCTTACATATACATAAATCACTTAGAACAAAAATTATTTGACATCCAAGAACCTTGCCTAAGGAAAATAGAATTTTATAGGAGATATGTAGATGACACACTACTGTTAGTAAAAGGAGATACCAAAGACATCACAGACATTCTTAATCATTTCAATAATCTAAATGAGAAAATCAAATTTACAGTGGAACATGAGCAAAATAAAAGTATCAACTTTCTGGACCTAAATATTACAAGACACAACAACACATGCACATTCAAAATTTATAGGAAAAACACAATGACTGACACCACAATCCCTGCAACCTCATGTCACCCAAATATTCATAAACAGGCAGCTTACAGGTCAATGCTGCATAGGGCAACAAAAATACCATTGAACCAAGAAAATATGCAACAAGAAATAAACACAGTGAAGAAGATTGCAGTTGCCAATGGTTACAATGCTTTCATGGTTGACACAATCCTAGACAAAGTGAAGAGAAACCCAGGTACAAACTGCACCACACAAGAAAAAGAGAAAAACAAATATATATCTAGCATTCCATACATAGGCAATGTATCACAGAAGATTGCAAATATTTTCAAAAATCACAGAGCAAAAATTTGGTTTTCTACATCCAATAAACTACACCAAAAACTAATACATAATATAAAGAGTAATCATGATCCATATTCAGACTCTGGAATATACAAGGTAACATGCCAGGAATGCTCCAAGTTCTACATAGGACAAATAGGCCGAAATATCAGCACGAGTTACACAGAGCACATTTGAGCATACACACACAACGAACACACTGCATCAGCAATAGCAACACACATACATAATACAGGACACCCATTTGGAAAAATAGAGCAAAATGTCAAAGTACACCACCGACTAAATAAAGGACATAAAATGGATTTGCTTGAAGAACTGGACATATATTCACATTACAGAAAATATGAAGATAAAATATTAAATGAAAAACTTGAATGTGAATCAGTGAATTTCTTCAGATGTTTCGATAATATACTTGAATAAAAATAGTAAAACATAGAAATAAGCACAATTTTAAAATCAGTATAAGTAATTCATGAGCCAAATTGTAAAGATAAATTAACCTTTGTACAAAAGCATATCATAATCTGTGGAAGACCTATAATGTTATCTCTGTGAACTACCTATAAGAAGATCTTTGTAACTGTTTTGTTTATATAAGATATTTTCGATGTGTAAAATGTACAAGTTGTGTGTGATGTTAAGTGTGTGTGACTCTCTACACAAATGGACCATTAGAAAACTGTAAGTACAAATTGTTCTCAAACTTTAGCCACTAACCTCACAGAAAGAATTGATACCCAACTAAAAATCGCGTTTCTTATGTATTACAGTAAAAGTCAACAAAATGAAGCAGACTCACACACACTGACTACATCAAAAGAAATGGCTTAACACACATCAAAAAAACACACTTGAAAATGGGAATTATTTCTCGAAACGCGTCATGTGAATAGTAAAATAAAGAAAATCGTGACTGGTAGCAGAAGATTTATTTATTTATAAACAAACCTATAATAAAGGAATAGAGTTTGAAGAAAGCCTGGAATAAAATTTTGGACACAGAAGAAAATTCACAAGGTATGATTGAAAATGACGAAAAGAATGATAAAACAGAAGAAAATTCACAAGGTATGATTGAAAATGACGAAAAGAATGATAAGTCCGAAATTCTCAGTATGCTAAAAGAAATAGATTGTCACGAATGTGATGAAGAAGACGTTCATGAATGGATGAATATCGATGATGCAGATCCAGGACACCAAATGATGTAGGACAGGGAGATTGTAAACGTCATCACTGATAAAGATGACGCCGCCAGCATCTCATCAATCAGTGCTCCAGAAAGTGAAGATGAAAGTATACCAACAGCTTCTGAGGCGTTCAATTGTTTAGATACTGCCTTGCGATGGTTTGAAGCCCAAGATGAAAGTGACCAGTTTCAGATATGTGTAATGAAAAAAGTACGTGACTTAGCTGATCGTAAGCGTGTAGGCTTACTTAGACCAAAATAAAGGATTTTTTTAAACGTTAATTTTGTATACTGTGTGTATTTCATGCAAAATGCGTATGTAATATGTATATATTTTTGTTTAATAAACTGTGCCACATACTATATATTCCTACTGAAGTTGCCTTTGTATGTTACTTTGTAATACTAAAAGAGATGCCTGTTTTTATGAATAAATTTACTGTACAGTACCTCTTTTGGCAAATAAACATGTACAGTTATCCGAACAAACCAGTTTTCCGAACACCCATGTCCCCCAATTACTTCTGATAATCGACGCTCTACTGTATCTTTTTTCCGTGATCTGGTTTTGACGCTATAAATCCTATACCTAGCCCCAAGCTGTGCACAAGAATCCAGTGAAAATCTCATGAAAATTCATCTTGCAGTTTTGGAGATTAGCAGGTTCAAGCAGATAGACACTACGATTTCAGATTTTTATTATTAGTATCGGTTTACTGATTTTATTATAATAATATTTATGTTTGCTGAAAACTTTTTATCATTATTATTACATGTACGTGGTGGATATCTGGCAAATGCTGAAGGTTATTCTACCCGTAGCACGTGTTTATTCTGCATCCGTATTCGGAATCCATCAAGTCCAAGTGGTCGACCACAGTCCTCCGCAATGAGAAGACCAGAACTGCTCCACATCTCCTGCGACGATTGTGGTTTTATATGAAGTAGCTCAACGAGTAATGAATGCATGTAATGAAAGTGTTTAGTATCCTATTCTGATTATTGTTGGACACGCTAGAATGAAGTTGAGTTTTTAAGAAATGAGTTAAGATTTACGTTACGCGAAACACTACAGTATATTTCTTGTGAAAATAAACCCAACTGCAGTCTTTGTAGAATAAACTGATAATCAGTTAATTATGCATACTGTCTGATGTGTCTACGAATAAGATTATTTCATTTGTCGCTATCCTGAGAAATACAGCTACCTTGTTAAGTATAGTTGAAAAGTCTTTAAATAATGACAAGTTTGAAAAGTCAGAAGGAATGTCTCCGGTTTTATAATACTTCGCCGAGATACACTTTATGGACTGTATTTTGGTGATTCAGTGTACAAAAAATACGATTCAGATTATCAGGAAATAACCATAGGATCTAGTTGAAAACCTTTTATTTCAAGTGTAACTGCTATCGCAGAAACTAGCAATTCACCTGCAACAACATGAATATTACCTTAATTTCTACTAGGAATTAGGATGAAAAATTTTCCTTAATTACTGAATCATTCCTCAAATGAGGCGAATATGGAAACATTCATATCATTAACGATGTACACTATTAAAGCATTATTTATAACCTATATTTTTCCTTAAAAATTTAATAAGTCTAAATGGAACCCATTGCACTGCACTTTTACTTATGTAGTACTGTTTCTAAACCAAGATATACATGTGAGAGTTTTCATTCTCAGAGAGCTTTTGCCGGTTCGTGTAAACAGGGCCGAGAGTAAGCTCGCCAGCACCGTCGAGAGTGTGTTGGGATCTCATTAGATTAGATTAGATTAGATTAGATTAATACTAGTTCCATGGATCATGAATACGATATTTCGTAATGATGTGGAACGAGTCCAATTTTCCAATACATGACATAATTAGGTTAATTTAACAACATACTTAAGTTAATATAACTACTTTATTTTTTGTGTTTTTTTTATTTTTTTTATTATTTTTTTTCTTAATTTATATCTAAAAATTCCTCTATGGAGTAGAAGGAGTTGTCATTCAGAAATTCTTTTAATTTCTTCTTAAATACTTGTTGGTTATCTGTCAGACTTTTGATACTATTTGGTAAGTGACCAAAGACTTTAGTGCCAGTATAATTCACCCCTTTCTGTGCCAAAGTTAGATTTAATCTTGAATAGTGAAGATCGTCCTTTCTCCTAGTATTGTAGTTATGCACACTGCTATTACTTTTTAATTGGGTTTGGTTGTTAATAACAAATTTCATAAGAGAGTATATATACTGAGAAGCTACTGTGAATATCCCTAGATCCTTAAATAAATGTCTTCAGGATGATCTTGGGTGGATTCCAGCTATTATTCTGATTACACGCTTCTGTGCAATAAATACTTTATTCCTCAGTGATGAATTACCCCAAAATATGATGCCATATGAAAGCAATGAGTGAAAATAGGCGTAGTAAGCTAATTTACTAAGATGTTTATCACCAAAATTTGCAATGACCCTTATTGCATAAGTAGCTGAACTCAAACGTTTCAGCAGATCATAAATGTGTTTCTTCCAATTTAATCTCTCATCAATGGACATACCTAAAAATTTGGAATATTCTACCTTAGCTATATGCTTCTGATTAAGGTCTATATTTATTAATGGCGTCATACCATTCACTGTACGGATCTGTATGTACTGTGTCTTATCAAAATTCAGTGAGAGTCCGTTTACAAGGAACCACTTAGTAATTTTCTGAAAGACAGTATTGACAATTTCATCAGTTAATTCTTGTTTCTCAGGTGTGATTACTATACTTGTATCATCAGCAAAGAGAACTAACTTTGCCTCTTCATGAATATAGAATGGCAAGTCATTAATATATAATAAGAACAACAAAGGACCCAAGACTGACCCTTGTGGAACCCCATTCTTGATAGTTCCCCAGTTTGAGGAATGTGCTGATCTTTGCATGTTACGAGAACTACTTATTTCAACTTTCTGCACTCTTCCAGTTAGGTACGAATTAAAACATTTGTGCACTGTCCCACTCATGCCACAATACTTGAGCTTGTCTAGCAGAATTTCATGATTTACACAATCAAAAGCCTTTGAGAGATCACAAAAAATCCCAATGGGAGGTGTTCGGTTATTCAGATCATTCAAAATTTGACTGGTGAAAGCATATATGGCATTTTCTGTTGAAAAACCTTTCTGGAAACCAAACTGACATTTTGTTAGTACTTCATTTTTACAGATATGTGAAGCTACTCTTGAATACATTACTTTCTCAAAAATTTTGGATAAAGCTGTTAGAAGGGAGATTGGACGGTAATTGTTGACATCAGATCTATCCCCCTTTTTATGCAAAGGTATAACAATAGCATATTTCAGTCTATCAGGGAAAATACCCTGTTCCAGAGAGCTATTACACAGGTGGCTGAGAATCTTACTTATCTGTTGAGAACAAGCTTTTAGTATTTTGCTGGAAATGCCATCAATTCCATGTGAGTTTTTGCTTTTAAGCAAGTTTATTATTTTCCTAATTTCAGAGGGAGAAGTGGGTGAGATTTCAATTGTATCAAATTGCATAGGTATGGCCTCTTCCATTAACAGCCTAGCATCTTCTAATGAACACCTGGAGCCTACTATATCCACAACATTTAGAAAATGATTATTAAAAATATTTTCAACTTCTGACTTTTTGTTCGTAAAGTTTTCATTCAATTTGATGGTAATACTGTCTTCCTCTGCTCTTGGTTGACCTGTTTCTCTTTTAATAATATTCCAAATTGTTTTAATTTTATTATCAGAGTTGCTGATTTCAGACATGATACACATACTCCTGGATTTTTTAATAACTTTTCTTAATATAACACAGTAGTTTTTATAATTTTTGATAGTTTCTGGGTCACTACTCTTTCTTGCTGTCAGGTACATTTCCCTTTTCCGGTTACAAGATATTTTTATACCCTTAGTAAGCCATGGTTTGTTACAAGGTTTCTTACGAGTATATTTAACTATTTTCTTGGGGAAGCAGTTTTCAAATGTATTTACAAAAATGTTATGAAATAAATTATATTTTAAATTGGCATCAGGTTCACAGTACACCTCATCCCAGTCTAACTGCTGTAGGCTTTCCCTGAAATTTGCAATTGTTAAATCGTTGACTGAACGTACTACTTTGGAGGACTGTTTAGTATTGCTGAATGGAGCTATGTCATATATTGTAACTAGCTGTGCACCATGATCAGAAAGACCATTCTCAACAGGCTGAGCATTTATCTGGTTAAACTTATCTTGGTCTATAAAGAAGTTATCTATCAGTGAGCTGCTATCCTTTACCACCCGAGTAGGAAAATCAATAACGGGTGTCAAATTGAAAGAACCGAGTAATACTTCAAGGTCATTTTTCCTATTACCCTCTTTCAGAGTATCTACATTGAAGTCCCCACAAATAATAATTTGCTTCCCCCTGTCTGACAGATAGCACAACAAGGAGTCCAAATTTTTCAGAAATAGATGAAAATTTCCTGATGGGGACCTATATACAGTTACAATTATAAATGTGCCTTTATTTAATTTAAGCTCACAGGCACATGCTTCTATATGTTTCTCTACACAAAACTTTTTTGTTTCTATACTTTTTGCACAATGATAACTTTTGACATATATGGCAACTCCTCCTTTCTCCATATTTTCTCTCATTATATGTGCAGAGAGCTTATAACCACTTACATTTACCTTATCCATATCAGTAACAATGTGATGCTCAGACAGGCATAGTATATCTATTTCATTCTCAGCTTCTAAATCTTCTAAACAAACCAGAAGCTCATCTACTTTATTCTTTAAACTCCCAATATTTTGATGAAATATACTTACATTATTTTTAATTATACTTTTATGAGAACCTTTCCTTATTCTAACATTTGCAGTACTCTCCTGTCTGAGTTTCTCATTGTGCTTAGGCCTAGTTCCTATACCAGTGGTCACATGGTGTTCAGAGAGGCAGATTATGTCAACTGGGTTGGGTGACTTTAATTCATCAATGGAATTACCTAGGACTGAGATACAACTTGGTGGAGATAAAATTTCTGGTGATTGGTGAAAATTTATAATTGATAGCTGTGACTGGTGATCCAATGTGCTAGAATTGTGCTGTTTAATTTCTTTCCTAAACTGAAGATTTGTTTCAATCCTGACCTCTCGTAGAACTTGACATCTTTCTGTCTTACCTATCCTAAAAAAGGTGCTGCTCCAACACCTGTAACCACTAGTATTTTACCATTCATGGCAGTGCCTCCCCCCCTTAAATTTCCTGCTATTACCCCAGCCAGTTTCCCCTTCCCTTTCCTGTTGAGATGTAGGCCGTGCCTGGTATAGTCCCACCTACTGAGATAATCAACAGGAACCACACCAATATGAGCCCCCGCACCCGATCCAAGCAGCCGTTCCAACTCCAAATTAACTCTCCCAACAGAAGAGTTCAAATGAGGCCAGTCATGGCGTCTCAGGACAGATACAAATTCAACATTGGTGTGTCTCGATGCTGACGCAATCTTTACCAGGTCACACTCTATACTGTACCCAGGATCTCTGTCGATGCTGTTCCCTGGCCCTCCCACAATAACCACGGTGTCTTCCCTGGTAAATCCTTTACAGAGTGATAGTCACCCTCTGCGGGTTTGGACCTCACGTTTAGACAGTATCCTCCATCTACCGGGAGCTATTCGCCGTAGTTCTCAGACAAGAAAAACTACACCGGTACTGTTGGGAGGGCTCAGAGTACTCAGAAAGTGCTGAGCGGCCCTTTCGCGTCCCAGATTTGCACCGTATTTCGCAGTTTGTACACTACTACGTTTTGGAAACATATTCTGCCGTGAACCACGAAATAGCATGTTTTGAGCCATAATATGTGGCCGTGGCATGTTTCTGAACATGGAAGTCGACCGGTTTACCTCCTAACGAATAGAACGAGCAGTTGGCCTGTTTCAAAAGTTCTGGATTTACACAGTAACAATACATAAAAAAAGGAGACATATTATATAGAATCAACAAACGAAAAGAAAAAAAAAATCTCACAGAGCGGACTCGCTCACACATTAATATGAAAGTATGAATGAACAGCTAGTGCACTACTCACAACGCACCTTCTCCCTCCACTCTCCTTTGCTCCCACTCCTTCCAAAGTGAGACGTAATGGAATGAGTAAGCCTGGTTGGTAGTAGGGAAGGTGCGAGCCCAATTTCGTTTTATTGGCAGAATTTTTGGAAAGCGTAGCTGATCTATAAAGAGACAGCTTATAGAACGCTAATGTGACCTCTTCTTCAGTACTGCTCGAGAGTTCTGGATCCCTACCTGGTACAACTAAAGGCAAACATCGAGTAGTTCAGAGGCGGGCTGCTAGGTTTCTAACTGGTAGGTTCGATCAACACGCAAGCATTACGGAGATGCTTCGTGAATTCAAATGACAATACCTGGAGGGAAGATGACGGTATTTTCGCAAGGCACTATTGCGGAAATTGAGAGCACCGGTATTTGAGCACGACTGCACGACGATTCTACTGCCGCCAACGTACACTTCGCCTAAGGACCACGAAGAGAAGATGAGCGAACTTATGGCTTATAGACACTAGTTTCTCCCTCTCTCAGTTGCGAGTGGAACAGAAAAGGAAATTACTAGGAGTGGTGCAAGGTACTCTCCGCCATGCACCGTACCGTGGCTTGCGGAATACATACGTAGATGTAGAATAATACAAACCTTACTTGCAGTAAATAGTTAAATGTGCTGAACAAATATATTTAATAAGCGGAAGTCGCAGACACAAGACCCATCCTTCACGAGGGAAATTGCCGCTGTGAGTGAGGAAAATAATCTCTCTAGTTCGACAGTACTGGAGTCTCACATCAAATAACGTCATGCAGCTCTTTATTTTTTCTAAGAAATTATATTTTTCGAGAGTCTTTGTCGTATTGGTATAGCCCTTATAAGTGAATGTACCAGTTGATAGTTTTGAACTTGTACCATATGATTCAAGTCCTTGGAACCCCAGAGTAATATTGTAACAAGCTGTAACACACATAATATAAATCTCATGACATTCTCTTGACAATATCACTAGTCAACAGTCGTGTACCAGCTGTATTAGCTATTTGCGGAATCTAGTGCAATAGGTTCCGCAGAATCTTTCTCCTTTTTATGTTAAACATGGCTGTTAGCAGAATGTTTGCACTTCCTTCAGATCGCAGAGCATTTCTTTTTTTCATTCGTTGCAGATATGCCTCTTGTTGCGTTGCGGTTTCTGTCACCTCGGAGTGGAGATTCAAGAAGAAAAACGGCTTTCAGTCGCCGGTGATATGCGCGTAGAACCAGAAGAAACATCCCCGTTTACTATACGAGATAGATTGCGTAATTAAGTTCTCCAACATAGTTGACGCTTTCCGCTGGATGGCATCTTGAATCAGAGTTCAACACTAAGGCAGGCTCTGGCTTTGAAGTGATGACAATTTCATGTACTCATGTTTACTTGGTGTTGGAGATGCGAATACACTGGACGCGTGACGTACACTGCATATCATAATTGATGATGTTGGTCTAATGAAACAGCACAAGCTCATTGTCGTCGTTCCGAGAAGCAGTGTGAGAAGTAATCACGGCTTCACCTCCACATCAGACACCCTCAGCTCATATTAAGAACAATTTTAGACGCATGGTGGCTGATAGTATGGTACCACAAGTAGTAAACCGTGAACACAACTGAAGAAGCAATGACGGTCTCCGCCTCATCCCTAGAGGAACGTATGACAGAAGGCACCGACGCAAGCGCCGCCCTCCAGCTTCATTCCTCTGACACAGCGACATCGTGACCAATGACATCTTCATACATACTTCCCAGACATTGTACAGTAAATGCTGGACATTACTTTGACCCATTCCTAGTCATTCCCTTTCCTGTTCCGCTCCAAAAAGCCTCTGTAAGGGTCTGGGACTCCCTCATTTCGTCCCTACAGTGAGAGGAGATTCGTGTGGTAGTTTTGACTGCGAATTCCTGGCTGGTGTACAGCAGTCTAATAGAAATGGCTCCCTTCCTAAATGCACAATGGCTCTTTTCCACGTCGTGTATGAGAGAAAGTTGTTTCAAGCATACATGCTGAGTGTCGATTACTGTAGTGGATATATATGACGAGACGCAGTGCCGACATATAGTCTGCTCCTATCGAATAACAGCGATGTGGTCTCCAGACTTAGCGCCCCCATCTGACAGATGGACAACTATCATCCTTAGCCGAAGTAAAAGTTGGAGGCAGTCCCTCACAAATGTTGGTTCGATTACCTTTCTTAATAGAGTCTCGTGAAAGATAACCCTTTTCCTTTCAAAAAGCCCCGTCGATTCTCCCGGACTATTTCCATAAAATTATCGAACGGAGAAAAACCGAAAAAATCTAGCAACACAATCCTAAATTGCTACAATGTCTTCGCTTAGTCCTACTTGACGTTTTTCTTGTTTTTCAACTGTGTCTGGCTTGTTATTTCAACTGTTACTCACTTCAATGCAGCGATTTTTCTTTAAATAAGTACCGTCCACCAACAGTAGAGCTGGCGCCGAAGTTACACTAGATTTACCCATATAAAAGGTCAACCAAAAGTCCACGATTTGCCATGATTTTTGTACACAGTCTATACTAAAATCGGGGGTAAAAAATGAAATGAAATAGTGAAAAAAGTAAAAAATAGGCAAACATACGAAGCAATTAAAACTGTCTCATCGAGTAGCGGAGGACGCCGCTGGTGATTACTTGGAAAACAACGGAAGCTCTTCGTTTGATGGGAACTTCACAATCACTGTTCAATCTATCATTGATTTCTGCATTACTCTGTGACCCATGGACTTCCTATAAAAATTAGCTGAAGTGAGTGTTTCTCGTAATTAGATTTGTTCGATGCTTATTGTGACACACGGCTCGATGAAGTTTCACAGATAACAACGCTGATGAACAATCCATTCGGACATTGCCGGTACCTGCCTGTGGGTTTACTCTGTACATCTGCAATCTTCCATAGAAATATGTAACAGTTCACGTAATCAGTTTTGTCCATTACAAATTACGATGATGTTGTCGTTGTTACGGGTAGCACCACACTGGAATATATCACGAATATGCGATCATTAATCATGAAGTCAAAACAGCCGGACTCGAATTGCAATTTTCATAAAAGTCCATGTTTCCATATTAGCATCTAACTGGGGCCGTGTTATGTATGCGGAAGGCATTAATCCAACACAACACCACTTGTTTGCGACCGACGGTCTACACGTTGAAGAGTTAAAATTCTTTCTGAGTAAAATGTGTAGCTTAGGGGCTTCTCCAACTGGCAGAAGTAGTTCAAACGAGAGGTAGTGTAAGATAAAAACCAAACTGAGTTTGTCTCCTGGCAGTGTTAGTTCTAATGCAGAACCGCACCAGCAGGTCAGAGCCACATATAGCATTTTCGATGGCGTTATGGGTGATGAAATTCTATGCAGTTAATATTGTAGTAATTTTCAGAACATGTCAGAACATGGTATGCATATTGGCTACTTGTTCTTGTAGACAAAGGTAACTTTACAACTTCATGAATTGCAAAATCATGGCATCCACTGACTACTGTATCAATACGTGAGAACTAGACTCAGATATCTCATATCAACATTCGGAAGAAACAGTCTGTGGCAGTGTGGTGAAAAGGTGGTCGAGGTGTCCATGTCAGTGTGTTGGAACTATTTTTGGGGTGTCTGTCTTGTCTATCATTGCCTGGCCACAGAAGGATGACTCAGTAATATCAAGGGGAGTTTTTTACATGACCGCTGGCACCAAAAGTTCAGGGCGTGTATCCTTGCTAAGAGTTGAAAGGCCTTTTGGCAGCATGGGTTAGAATGTGGACATGAGAATCGACCACAAAGTCTACTGGCGGACAATAGTCTGATGTTGTGAAGCTCGATTTTACCCATGTCTGAAGATGTACTAGTGCTCTTTATACATCTCTTTTTCGTTTCACAGAGTCATGCTGTTGTTTGAATCAACCAATGCCAATTAAGGACAAAAATCGTGCAGTGCCAAATTTTTGTACAGTCTTCTAACTGAAAAGCGAATAGATGATTCCCTATTCTATTTATGTCTATAGTGGGGTAAATAGAATAGGTAGTACAGCGATGTAGCGAGTGCAGGATGTTTCACAAAAGTTTTACTGACACTCTGCAGCGCGCCATCTGAATCATTAGTGATACAGTGAGCAGATATGGCCAGGAGGTTTTTATTTTCCACAAAGTGCGTTAACAGCAATATGGAATACAGATACATGTTACTAATATACGAATGCAGTAAATGCATACAGACATACCTAGGGAAGTCTCTGCTCACTGTTACACACTGCGAGAAGAGAAATTGTTTCTTGTCATCCCGTATGGCAATTGTGACTTTCTCCTCTGAAAGGCAATGTGTCCCATCTCGCCCTACAAAGAGAGACAACAAATTCTAAAACGAACCCAGAGATTTCTTTACCAACCAAAAAGATCTTTACCTGCGAGTGGTGTCCCAGCCTTAGTTTCCAGCAAATAAATTGTCCATACCGGAGCTCTGACTGAACAGCTTTTGCTTGTAAAAAGCAACAATTTCATGCATGGGGCCAAGTTGTAAATAGGCTGTTTAAGTTTTTATATTGGTAGCGCCACGTAGCGCTCTGTATGTGCTGTGTGCAGTCTGTGGCTGGTTTGTATTGTTGTTGGAATATCTGCCATTGTAGTGTTGGGCAGCTGGATGTTAACAGCGCGTAGCGTTGCGCAGTTGGAGGTGAGCCGCCAGCAGTGGTGTATGTGGGGAGAGAGATGGCAGAGTTTTGAAATTTGTAAGACTGGATGTCATGAACTGCTATATATATTATGACAGTTAACGTAAATACATTGTTTGTTCTCTATTAAAATCTTTCATTTGCTATCTATGCCTATCAGTAGTTAGTGCCTTCCGTAGTTTGAATCTTTTATTTAGCTGGCAGTAGTGGCGCTCGCTGTATTGCAGTAGTTCGAGTAACGAAGATTTTTGTGAGGTAAGTGATTTGTGAAAGGTATAGGTTAATGTTAGTCAGGGCCATTCTTTTGTAGGGATTATTGAAAGTCAGATTGCGTTGCGCTAAAGAATATTGTGTGTCAGCTTAAGCACAGTCATGTATAATTTTTCATAAGGGGACGTTTCAATGTTATCGATACCACTATGCTGTGCTGACCAGGGTATTCAGAGAAAGTAACTGTGTCTGCTGTCGGTTGGCGTCTGGCCTAAGCATAAGCGTTTGGCGGCCCACGTGGCTTGCACGTGGCCCACTCGTCCCTCGCAGGTCTCCTCTTAGAACGCGATCGATCTCGCCTCGGGACTACCTTGAAGTCGTCGAAATACCCCTGCCCTTCCCTGAGCTCATTACGTCTGCCAGACATACAGCTATGGAAAAGGCACCACTAAAGGCAGTCAGTAAGGAAATAATATTAAAATGGGAAATGGCGACTTAATCGTTGCAGTCTCAAGGCTGCCCAGTATCAGAACTGATTTATTTTATCTGTTCCAGAATATCTCAGATTCGAAAATGAATCAAAGAAATAAAAATAAAAATGAAACGGACCTGTCCAAAACTGACTGGTAAGAATCTCAAAATGAATTTGTCTGAGACCCAAACATTTCTTTTGCCTTGACTGGCGTAACGAGTAATTTGCTTCATGTGAAAAATTACCTTGTGTTCCGTCTGTGGGCGTGCCATCATATTGCTACCAAATGGCATGCAACTGAATGAAGCTATACTCCACGCCGTATGTCTGCCATTTGGTTTTGTATGGCTGCTTGTTTTTGTTATCTGTAATGCTCCGCGTGGTAATGAAGTGGTCTAAGGAAGCTGTAAACATTCCTATTGAACCTACAAACTTGAAACTAGTCTTTATGACACAAAATCACCGGTATATCATAACAAACACGCTGGAATATACTCACACGACAAAATAGTTGATTCACTGAAGGAGATTAGGTTTCCGTGTCATACCGAAATTGTAACGAAGACCAAAAGCTTCGGTTCTAGGCGCTACGGTCTGGAACCGCGCGACTGCTACGGTCGCAAGTTCGAATCCTGCCTCGGGCATGGATGTGTGTGATGTCCTTAGGTTGGTTAGGTTTAAGTAGTTCTAAGTTCTAGGAGACTGATGACCTCAGAAGTTCAGTCCCATAGTGCTCAGAGCCATTTGAACCACCAAAAGCTTACAAACAAAATTTGTGCTGGAACTAAATAAAATAAAAGCTTCGACGACGAGTGATATGAGATATGCAGACGTGTATGAGCTCACTGGGTGATATTTTGAGAAACTTTTGTTTTTGCGAGATCATGTTCAAGCATGGAAAGGGTTATTATAGTGCAGATTGCTCGCAAGAAAGCATGGACCACACTAAAAACATTCACGTCACAGTAAGTAATTTTTGCGTTCAGTTTCTCCTGTGATTAGCAGAGTAGATGAAAAAACAGAGCTGATGCCTTGGATCTGTTGTAGTGCACTTCAAATGATAAGTTAGACTTCCATATATGTAGTGCGTCTGACTAACTTAGTTGCCTTGCGTGCCTAGGAAGTTTGAACCCAAATGCTGTCGTTCTCTTTTTTTCCCTTGTAAGTTAAATAAAACACCATGCGAAGCTGATATCGTGCACTATCATGAAGTTCCATATGGCGACCCTTTGCCGAGGATACCTCACTGGAATCTTCTGATTTTTTCTTGTAGTTTGTGTAATTAGTGTAGATTTTGTTTATTGCTAGTGCGTAATTGTAGAGAGAATCTCCTTTGTAGTTGCAGTCTTTCATTGTTGTACAGTAAAATAGGTGTGGCATGCATGTAGATTTGCACCAAGTATTTTGCAGCTGCGCATCTAATTAACTAGATATCATTTTCAGTGTTATGTTAATGCGTTCTCTTATTTTTGCTCTTCAAATTGTGCTTTTCTGTGTTATCGTGTGAAATATTGTGACAATAATGGCGTGTGAAAAACGTAACACTAGGCTCCAAAGTAAACTGAGAAATAATAGTGACGACGAGCGTAGCTTATCAGCACCACTGTGTAATGAAGTAACAGACATTCAAAGTAGTAATTTGGTAACTGTGCATAGGGAAATGGAGCGGGCGTCAAATAATGGTGTAGACAGTGAAACAGGTAGTGAACAGGGAAGCGTTATCGATCGATCGGTCGGCAACAACTCGCCTCAGGAATCGGGAATGACAGAACACAATATTGCAAATACTGTAAACTCAGGTTTTGGGTTCTCACCGTTTTCTCAAATGAGTCAAGACACATTTTGTGCTTGTCAAAATGTGAAGGTTGCCGGTGCAAATTCACTGCCGAAAAGCACAGAGAAACAGATTCAAGACACTAATACATTATTATTGCAATTAATGCAACAAATGGAACAAAATCAGAGACAAATGGGACAAAATCTGCAAAAGTTAGACACAATGGAACAAAATCTTCAAACGTTAGACACAATGGAACAACACTAGAGACAAACACAGCAACAGTTAGACACAATGGAACAAAATCTTCAAAAGTTAGAAACAGTGGGACAAAATCTTAAAAAGTTAGACACAGTGGAACAAAATCTTAAAAAGTTAGACACAATGGAACAAAATCTTCAAAAGTTAGACACCACACTTGAACAAACACGTGAAGATTTAACTACTGAGTTACATAAAATCGAATCGAAATGTCAAAAAGTCTGTAAGGACGTAAAAACACAAATTTGTGAGCATTTCCAACCTATTTTTTCGCGTCATGAAAATGCATTACCGAATCACGAAGCAGCCATAAAAGACCTGCAAACTATTGTTCATGAAAATCGTGACACCTTGCAAGCTAAAATTCCCCCAGTTGCATCTATCGATTCGGTTACGCAACTTGCAAAAACTCAGGAAAACTTAAAAGACACAGTAGATACGATTTCAACACAAATGGACACTCTGAAACTTGGTTCAGAAAAACACACAGAGGAAATAATTTCACTATCGGATAAAGTAGCCGAACTTTCAGATCAGTTCACTATCTTATCTACAAAGGTAGATGATGATTTGAATGACACAAGACCTGTAGCCTTCACTGACACTGAAGAGTATGAACAAATTAGAAAATTCAAACAAAATCAAAATCAAATCAATACACAGTACAAAAGAGAAATGCGGGAAGTTCAAGATCAGTTGGCACGAGTAATACAAGAATTACATATTTCAGAGGACACTCGCGCTCCAGTACGGGAAGAGTGACATAGAAATACCGAACAACCACAAAATAATAACACAGGACAGTTCGGAAATTATGAAAGAAATTGGCAAGGCGCATTGGATTTTGAGATGGAACTGCCGAAACGAAGTAACAATGAGCGATGTGCCACTCGCCAACACGATGATTTCGACTATAAGCTGTTCATTACTACACGTAAATTCAAAACATTTAAGAATTCCGGCAACGACATTAATCCACAAGCATGGCTCCATCAATTCTCTCATTGTTTTGCTCACAACTGGTCGTTAGAACACAGATTAGAATTTATGTGTGGCTACTTAGAGAATGAACCAGCTGTAAGAATGCGATCGGTCATTCACGATTGTCACAGTGAAGGAGAATTTTATCATGCCTTCCTCTCAGCATATTGGTCTCAAGCTACACAAGACCGAGTAAAAGATAGCATCATAATGATGAAACATTTCGTACAATCTGAATTCTCCAGTCTTGTGAAATATTTTGAAGACATGTTGCACAAGAATCAGTACCTGTCAAACCCATACAGCCCCTCAGAACTCATCCGCATTTGCTTAATCAAATTACCTGAACATTTACGACATATTATTTTGGCAGGACGTTGCAAAGATAACATTGAAGCTTTTCAGGGACTGTTACAAGAATTGGAAATTGACACTGACAATCGCGGGACGCGAAAACAGAAACACAACATTACAGGTCACATCCGTCACAATTCCACGATGAAAGAAATAATGACTGGACACGACAACGCTATTCTCTCAACACAAATCGTGACCAAAACAGACACCACCCGTATGACAACCGTTGGCAGAGTGGTAATAATTACAGGGAAAGATCACCTCTCCACAGTAGTGACTATCACAGAGACAATCAGAGAAACAGACAATTTGGGAACCAAAATAATTATTATCAAGGGAGATAGAATAACTTCAGACGCAATGGTCCACCACGCAGTTACGATTCCGGGAGAAATTCTCCACCACATGACCCACTAACAAGAAACTATGTAAACTACCGACAAAACGACAGACCTGAATTCCATCAGAACTGGCCAGCTTCAAACAGGGCTGGGCCCTCTGGGCAAGGTGAATTTGTAGGAGTTAGGTCTCCTAATCCCTATAACGACGCACGCCAACAAAGAGATAGCAGGCAATGACTCGCACCGCAGGCATCCACGTTCGCCGGCTGGCTCAGAGAAAAATAACATACACGCTAACCTCGAGAAAAATTCCAGTATTCTTTACCGACATATACCACACGATGATTCCGTTGAAGCTAAAACTCTGCGTACTAGGAAGAGTAAAGGATTACACCACATTTCACATGTAAAACCATTTATTGAGAGATAATCTGCTTTTTAACTTTGTCTTTGCTATAAAATTTTTTCGCCTCATGTTACTAGTACTCTTTGTCACACTTAGAAACTTCACATGCAACTATGTTTTAAAATTAACTATCCAGTCAAGAACCTAGGAACTTAGACAAGTAATTACGAATGCATTGTTACAGTGAACAGACGACACAGTGTTATTGTGTGTGTACATTCTTGCTTGTTAGTTGCACGATTACGTAATGACTATAAGGCTCACATACTTAGAACATTTACCAGTACTGCTAATGAGATTTTAATGCAATATTTTTGTTTACTTGAAAATACATTCTGGATTTAAAGTACTTTCTGTGAGATACCAGATGACACAGTGGTTAGTTTATGTGACAGCTACACGATTTTATCACGACGCTACTAATGAGTGTTAATTTACAATGTTGCTTTTGCAGTGTATCTGTTTTATATCTGCACAGTTTTTCTGTATTATTCTGGAAAGTAAAACATGTTTTAGTAGTAACTGTTGTGGTAAAGCTACAAGGAGACAGCCTTTTCCGTAGGACAGCAATACGTTACAGCGCAGTACTTTCTTCATCACGGCAATAAGCATAATAACTAAGATATCTATACTCAAAGCATTTCACTTTTGTGTATCATGAGGTAAGTACATTGACTTCTGCAGAACTTAGCTTTCGGAGGACGATAACTACGACACTTCCACAGAGATTATCTTACAACAAGACGCACAGTTTAGCGCTACAGTACACGTATTTGAGTGATTAATTTTGTACTTAAAACATTTATTTTGAAAGATATTTGAAGTACAATGGTACAAAGGTTTTTCGTGATACATTTCATTCCGTTGCTGTAATCTGTAACACCTGAGGGTATAATTGCATTAATCCTCAGTGGGGTACACGCTTACTTTGTGTACCATGTGTTTGGCAAGCACAAGGAGCCCTAGCTAATATGGTATTTGCTTATACAACTTTACACATCGGTACCATATTTCTCTAACACAGAATTACACAGCTATCTGGTCATTTAACTGAGAGAGACAAATATTTATTTTACTAAATCGGTGACATGTTTACGTAATTACACAGTTGGATAACTTCACACTTATGAAATTGTATTTTGTCTGTATTTTGTGAAATGTTCATATTTTTTTGGAACCATTGTGATACTATGAGAGCTTTGAATGATGTATTTGGTATGAGATCATGATTTTTAAAGTACATTTGAGGTAGATGACACTATTGAAATGAGCAGAGAATTTTCTTTAAGTTTTGAAATTATTGCAGAAAGCTACAACGATTTTGAGATTTGACTGAGGTGTTATGATGAGATGTGTATTACGCTGTTGTGGTATGTTTATGATCAATAAGCTGATGCTATATAAGGAATTTGATTATGCTACATATTTATTATGATGAAATATTGAAGAAGTGTCAACAAATATGTATATGTGTAATAATGTAAGGAATGATGAGTAGTGGTTAGGGACTCTGACTTGTGAAAAAGTATGTTGGAAACCAAGAATCGTACTTTAAGAGTTATGAAAGGTGTCTAAATGCATGAATGTATCACAATGCCAACGAATATTTTTTGGACACTGTTATATTTATAGGATTTTGTTTTCACAGATTTGCAACGCAAATTCTCGAACCAAGAAATTTTTATATGAGACTGTCACAGTAGTGCAAACTGGTGTCGTAAATATTTCGGTAAGAAAGCCAAGTGACCTTGACGTAATGCGTCTTGAGCGGCCAGCTGTGTCAGACGCCTGGAGAAAAAGCCATTAGTGTGTGCCTTTTCAGAGGCACAGGTGAAAAAAAAAAGAGGCCATTATCCACGCTATTGACATTCCTTTGTAGAAAGCATCGCAAATACGACACGCTCAAACTTGAAAACATATGATTATACTGTGGAGCTCTTAATCTATGATATTTACCAAAATGCCTAATGAAATGATGAGAAACATTTCACGGCTATTGTCTTGCTTGTTGAGAGAAATGCCATATGGCTTGCTTTATGTATTTATTTACTCATTTTGTTTAATATCTAGTTTCTAGTTGCACTGCAGCATTGGTTAAAATAAAATTTAATAGATGTACTAATATAAATATTTTATGCCTACAGATCCAGTAAATAATTTTATGATCTATTAAAAAAAACGAAGGAGCATAAAAAGACATTTCCCTTCACAGGAATTGCATACGGAATTTTCTTTTCAACTACTTGGTAAGTTTTTTGGTAGAATAACTTCTTTGGTGCACCACTTTAATTACATAGACATTAAGATGTGAATATACATTTCCCTTGTCTCCATTGTTGTCTTTAGTGTAATATTTTTTCTGCTTGAGCTTTGTCATGTTTAGGTATAAGTATTGAATTTCCTGCTGCTGTTTGCCAGGCATAGTGTCATTAAATTTCACTTCGTATTACTCTGTTAATCTAGTTTTACTACTGATTTATTTTTCTTGTATGCTGTGCATTGCCTTATATTAGTTGTAATATTGCATTTGCTTTGCTAATTTATGCTGCTTGCTTTGCCATTTGTATTTTTTATCATTGCTGTTTGTGTTAATTGTTTTGTGCTGCTGCATTGCTTCGTTCCTTAGTTAGCATCTGGCCGTGCAGTTAAAGGCGCTGCAGTCTGGAACCGCAAGACCGCTATGGTCGCAGGTTCGAATCCTGCCTCGGGCATGGATGTTTGTGATGTCCTTAGGTTAGTTAGGTTTAACTAGTTCTAAGTTCTAGGGGACTAATGACCTCAGCAGTTGAGTCCCATAGTGCTCAGAGCCATTTGAACCATTTTTTAGCATCTGAGCTCAGTAGATTTAAGTTAGCTTAAGATGGGGTAGGCTATATGAGAGAACGAGTTGTGATGAATTGGAAGAAATGCATTGAGAAGCTATAAGAAAATGGTTTGGCCAAAAAAAGTATTTTGAAAGAGGATATGAGCAAAAACGTAGGGTTTAGGGACAACAGGTTTATGTAGGATTTTCTTGGAAATAAATGATGAGGTAAGATAATGGAAAATAAATAATGAGGTAAGAAATATGTGAACATATAAATACAGAAAGCACACTTGGATAGGATTTTTTTGGTGGAAACAAATGTTGAAATAAGACGAAAGATCTATGGAATGAAGTTTTAGGTTGGACTGCAGTACCAAATGTTACACTGAAAACAAACCCTGCCCTTTCCTCTTGTGTTATTCTGCTATGTGTTTGTGTACTCTTGTATATTTGTGTTTTTCCTGTGTTTAAGTGTTTAGCTGATGTGAGTTACATTGTAGAATTTTTCTAATACTATGTTATTTACTTTGTAAAGATGTTTAGACATTATTTATTCTGTTTTGTTTTAATGCTCATGTGTGAAGTTGACGTATCAAAAGTTATTTTGATCTTTTATGTATTTACTCAAGTCATAATTCCTGTAACACTGATGTATGTGTTATTTCGATTCTTCTGTAAAGCCTGTATTACTACAAATGTTATCTGTATTCTTATGTTCTTTAATGATGTATTCTGTAGCTTTGTTATTGTATTCTTATGTTATAAAATTGTAATTGACACCAGTACATCAAATTAAGTAACTTGTAAGTTACATTTCACTGCACACATTTCTGTTGGTCATAGTGTATGGACAATATGTGAGAAGTAGAGACTGTTAGTGTTTGCATGTGTGTTAATAATTCAGGAAGGGACTGGATAACAGCAGTGCTGGTTCTAAGGACAACTCTAAAAAAATTGTGAGTGCACAAGTGGTGGTTTATGGACTTGCTATATTGTCCGCAAGACTCTTCGATGGTGATTGTGCAACTGCACAGTTGCAACAGATGGCTGCTGGCCATCTCTACAAGGACTACAGTGAGTCTACACCTTTGATGATCCATCAATGCCATTATTTCTACAAGGACTGCAGTGTGTCTGCCCCTTTGGTGGCCCACCAATACCATACTCTCTACCAAGACTATAGTGGGTCTGCTCTGTGATGACCTACCTACCAATATTCTGCAAAACGTCGAATGACTCTGCTGAGGGTTTGCTCTGTTGTCGCCCATTACCTGTCTGCATGTCAAGAGTCAGTACCGTCTTTTCGTTGGAAGGACAACACTACTTCTTCAAGACTGCATGGAAATCCACTACTTCCATGTGCATTTTCTTCTACTGCTCAGACTTTGAGAAAAACACTGCTATTTTATTGTGATGAACGATCAGGACTGTCTTTATGGAGTGTGAGAAAATTTTAGCTTTTGATCAACATTGTATCAATAAGTGTGTGCATTTGATTTCTTTGTTATTGTAATTATGAAAATTTTTTTCAAATCTGTATTCGCCACTGCCCAAAACAATGTGCAAAATTTTTTGTGGGGAGCATGGGGGCTATGTAAGTAGGCTGTTTAAGTTTTTATATTGGTAACGCCACGTAGCGCTCTGTATGTGCTGTGTGCAGTCTGTGGCTGGTTTGCATTGTTGTTGGAATATCTGCAATTGTAGTGTTGGGCAGCTGGATGTTAACAGCGCGTAGCGTTCCGCAGTTGGAGGTGAGCCGCCAGCAGTGGTGGATGTGCGGAGAGAGATGTCAGAGTTTTGAAATTTGTAAGACTGGATGACATGAACTGCTATATATATTATGACTATTAAGGTAAATACATTGTTTGCTCTCTATTAAAACCTTTCATTTGCTATCTATGCCTATCAGTAGTTAGTGCCTTCCGTAGTTTGAATCTTTTATTTAGCTGGCAGTAGTGGCGCTCGCTGTATTGCAGTAGTTCGAGTAACGAAGATTTTTGTGAGGTAAGTGATTTGTGAAAGGTATAGGTTAATGTTAGTCAGGGCCATTCTTTTGTAGGGATTATTGAAAGTCAGATTGCGTTGCGCTAGGGAATATTGTGTGTCAGCTTAAGCACAGTCATGTATAATTTTTCATAAGGGGACGTTTCAATGTTATCGATACCACTATGCTGTGCTGACCAGGGTATTAAGAGAAAGTGACTGTGTCTGCTGTCGGTTGGCGTCTGGCCTAAGCATAAGCGTCTGGCGGCCCACGTGGCTTGCACGTGGCCCACTCGTCCCTCGCAGGTCTCCTCTTAGAACGCGATCGATCTCGCCTCGGGACTACCTTGAAGTCGTCGAAATACCCCTGTCCTTCCCTGAGCTCATTACGCCTGCCAGACATACAGCTATGGAAAAGGCACTACTAAAGGCAGTCAGTAAGGAAATAATATTAAAACGGGAAATGGCGACTTAATCGTTGCAGTCTCAAGGCTGCCCAGTATCAGAACTGATTTATTTTATCTGTTCCAGAATATCTCAGATGCGAAAATGAATCAAAGAAATAAAAATAAAAATGAAACGGACCTGTCCAAAACTGACTGGTAAGAATCTCAAAATGAATTTGTCTGAGACCCAAACATTTCTTTTGCCTTGGCTGGCGTAACGAGTAATTTGCTTCGTGTGAAATATTACCTTGTGTTCCGTCTGTTGGCGTGCCATCATATTGCTACCAAATGGCATGCAACTGAATGAAGCTATATTCCACGCCGTATGTCTGCCATTTGGTTTTGTATGGCTGCTTGTTTTTGTTATCTGTAATGCTCTGCGTTGTAATGGAGTTGTCTAAGGAAGCTGTAAACATTCCTATTGAACCTACAAACTTGAAACTAGTCTTTATGACACAAAATCACCGGTATATCATAACAAACACGCTGGAATATACTCACACGACAAAATAGTTGATTCACTGAAGGAGATTAGGTTTCATGCCGAAATTGTAACGAAGACCAAAAGCTTCGGTTCTAGGCGCTACGGTCTGGAACCGCGGGACCGCTACGGTCGCAAGTTCGAATCCTGCCTCGGGCATGGATGTGTGTGATGTCCTTAGGTTGGTTAGGTTTAAGTAGTTCTAAGTTCTAGGATACTGATGACCTCAGAAGTTGAGTCCCATTGTGCTCAGAGCCATCTGACCCACCAAAAGCTTACAAACAAAATTTGTGCTGGAACTAAATAAAATAAAAGCTTCGACGACGAGTGATATGAGATCTGCGGACGTGTATGAGCTCACTGGGTGATATTTTTAGAAACTTTTGTTTTTGTGAGATCATGTTCAAGCAAGAAAAGGGACTTATAGTGCAGATTGCTCGCAAGAAAGCATGGACCACACTAAAAACATTCACGTCACAGTAAGTAATTTTTGCGTTCAGTTTCTCCTGTGATTAGCAGAGTAGATGAAAAAACTGCGCTGATGCCTTGGATCTGTTGTGGTGCACTTCAAATGATAAGTTAGACTTCCATATGTGTAGTGCGTCTGACTAACTTAGTTGCCTTGCGTGCCTAGGAATTTTGAACCCAAATGCTATCGTTCTCCTTTTTTCCGTTGTAAGTTAAATAAAACACCATGCGAAGCTGATATCCTGCACTATCATGATGCATATTGCCCGTATTGGCCGTAAACAACCAACAACAGAAAGCATAAATTACACACTGCAAGCTGTGCACAATTGTTATCAATATCTTTCGGGAAGACTATAATGTCAGCTAGATCCTAAACATCCCCATTCATATTAGTGAGGATAGAGAAATGTGATGTTCCACAAGATGGCTAGCTGTTTCGAACAGCATCATCGTCATCATCGTGCAGTATTCCGCGTGGGAAGGGTATGATCAAGGAGACAAAAGGAAAGAGTGATTAGAATGAAGAAGAAAATGCTGTGCTGAAAAGGATGAGAATGTACTGACCAACATAAGTAAACCAAAAACTGCTCCTACTGATGTAGAAGTACTTCGTTCATGTGCAACTGCTTCTCCACAGCAAATAAAAAGTAAAAACGTGATGATGAAAACTAAGAGAGAAATATTTGAAAAACTTTGTAATGTGCACGACGAATACTTGGGGAATAATGAGTAACAAGACTGTTTACCTATTTTCAATTAAAATTCAATTGATTAATGTACACAAAATAAAAGTTAAATGCAGTGTGTTATGTGAATGCGAAATGTAATTATACCAAAAACCAATTACAAAATTTATTGCTAACAGATACTGAATTAATTTATGAATAATATGCACTCTTACGCGTGCCATATTAACTTATCAATCAAAACCTACATTAATTATTTTCAAGACTAGGCACTGAATTTTTTTACAGATTCTCACTGCCATTGCACATACCTAGTAGTGCTGAAATATTCCTGAAGAGTGTCCCTCCCTTTCCTGGCTTTTTTAACTGACTTGTATTGACCTTACCTTCGTGCGGCCCTGGAATATTTTTGCTGCCATGGTCCTCGAATGATAACGTACTGATTTTTGTCCTCTTTCTTTTGTAATTGCCCAACATGCGCCCAGCAACAGTTATGTAGCATAGAAGCAGGCAGGAGGATTTTCTGTACAGCTATGTAGCTCCGTTTTCTTAAGCAGAATTCTAAGCCTAATGCTCAGTATTCCAAAAGCATTTTCAGAAGTTCTTTTTGCACTGCTCCAACGGTAATTTTTTTTTTTTGTTGCTGCGTGGGATTTACCTTATAAAGCTTTATTACATGCTCTAATAACGAAAAGCATCGTCAGCTACAATTATATAAAGTGGGCTGTACAAAAAAACACTCCCCCATAACAAACCCTCCCATTGTTACCTACATCTTTACATGCACATCAACAACTTCCAGTAACACAATGATGTTATCTATTTTTTAATTGTGGTGGTGTGATCCCACACATCTTGGTCATCGGAATTTCATATCTGAAGAATCAAGACGATTTGGAAGGTTCCATATTTTCTGGGACTCTTTTGATAGATGTTTCTATTCGCTTTCTTGATGGCATCTGAAAGAAAGAAAATATGGTTGAATATGTCAATGCGACTTTTATACACACTTGTAGGCCAACTGAAAAATTATTATGACCTTAAACTCTGGAATCATTGGTTGCTAGACACATTTTCCCCTGTTGTTGTTGTGGCCTTCAGTCCAGAGACTGGTTTGATGCAGCTCTCCATGCTACTCTATCCTGTGCAGGCTTCTTCATCTCCCACTACCTACTACAACCTTCTGAATCTACTTATCTTTTTGTCTCCCTCTACGATTTTTACCCTCCACGCTGCCCTCCAATACTAAGTTGGTGATCCCTTGATGCCCCAGAACATGTCCTACCAACAGTTCCCTTCTTCTAGTCAAGTTGTGCCACAAATTTCTCTACTTCCAAATTCTATTCAATACCTCCTCATTAGTTATGTGATCTACCTGTCTAATCTTCAGCATTCTTCTATAGCACCAAATTTCGAAACCTATTCTCTTCTTGTCCAAACTATTTGTCGACCATGTTCACTCCATACAAATACTTTCAGAAACGGCTGTCTGACACTTAATTCTATACTCGATGTTAACAAATTTCTCTTCCTCAGAAACTCTTTCCATGCCATAGCCAATCTACATTTTATATCCTCTCTACTTCGACCATCATTAGTTATTTTCCTCCCCAAATAGCAAAAATCATTTACTACTTTAAGTGTCTCATTTTCTAATCTAATTCCCTCTGCGTCACCCGATTTAATTCGACTACATTCCATTATCCTCGCTTGGTCGTGCGGTAGCGTTCTCGCTTCCCACGCCCGGGTTCTCGGGTTCGGTTCCCGGCGGGGTCAGGGATTTTCTCTGCCTCGTGATGGTTGGGTGTTGTGTGATGTCCTTAGGTTAGTTAGGTTTAAGTAGTTCTAAGTTCTAGGGGACTGATGACCATAGATGTTAAGTCCCATAGTGCTCGGAGCCATTTGAACCATTATCCTCGTTTTACTTTTGTTGATGTTCATCTTATATACTCCTTTCAAGAAACTGCCCATTCCGTTCAACGGCTCTTGCAGATCCTTTGCCGTCTCTGACACAAGTACAGTCTCATCGGCGAACCTCAAAGTTTTTATTTCTTCTCCACGGATTTTAATTCCTACTTCGAATTCCTCTTTTGTTTCCTTTACCGCTTGCTCAATAAACAGATTGAATAACATCGGGGATAGGCTACATCCCTGTCTCACTCCCTTCCCAACGACTGTTCCCCTTTCATGCCCCTCGACGCTTATAACTGCCATCTGGTTTCTGTACCAATTGTAAATAGCCTTTCGCTCCTTGTATTTTACCCCTGCCACCTTCAGAATTTGAAAGAGTATTCCAGTCAACACTGTCGAAAGCTTTCTCTAAGTCTACAAATGCTAGAAACGTATGTTGGCCTTTCCTTATTCTACCTTCTAAGATAAGTCGTAGGGTCAGTATTGCCTCACGTGTTCCAACATTTCTACAGAATCCAAACTGATCTTCCCCGAGGTCGCCTTCTACCAGTTTTTCCATTCGTCTGTAAAGAAGTCGCGTTAGTATTTTGCAGCCGTGACTTACTAAACTGATAGTTCGGTATTTTTCACATCTTTCAACACCTGCTTTCTTTGGGATTGGAATTATTATATTCTTCTTGAAGTCTGAGGGTATTTCGGCTCTCTCAAACATCTTGCTCACCAGATGGTAAAGTTTTGTCAGGGCTGGCTCTCCCAAAGCTGTCAGTAGTTCTAATGGAATGTTGTCTACTCCCGGGGCCTTGTTTCGACTTAGATCTTTCAGTGCTCTGTCAACCTCTTCACCCAGTATTATATCTCCCATTTCATCTTCTTCTACACCGTCTTGCATTTCCATAATATTGTCCTCAAATACATCGCCCTTGTATAGACACTCTATATACTCCTTCCACCTTTCTGCATTCCCTTCAGTACTTAGAACTGGGTTTCCGTCTGAGCTCTTGATATTCATAGAAGTGGTTCTCTTTTCTGCAAAGGTCTCTTTAATTTTCCTGTAGGCAATATCTATCTTACCCCCAAGTGAGATATGCCTGTACATTCTTACATTTGTCCTCTAGCCATCCCAGCTTAGCCATTTTGCACTTCCTGTCGATCTCATTTTTGAGACGTTTTATTCCTTTCCGCCTGCTTCACTTACTGCATTTTTATATTTTCTCCTTTCATCAGTTAAATTCAGTATCTCTTCTGTTACCCAAGGATTTCTACTAGCCCTCGCCTTTTTACCTACTTGATCCTCTGCTGCCTTCACTATTTCATTCCTCAAAGCTACCCATTCTTCTTCTACTGTATTTCTTTCCCCCATTCCTGTCAGTTGTTCCCTTATGCACTCCCTGAAACTCTGAACAACCTCTGGTTCTTTCAGTTTATCCAGGTCCCATCTTCTTAAATTCCCACCTTTTTGCAGTTTTTTCAGTTTTAATCTACAGTTCATAACCAATAGATTGTGGTCAGAGTCCACATCTGCCCCTGGAAATGTCTTACAATTTAAAACCTGATTCCTAAATCTCTGTCTTACCATTATATAATCTATCTGAAACCTTCTAGACTACCAAGATGATAAAATTATAGAGACTCGAGTTCACTCAGAGACTTACCAACAATCGTTCTTCCCGCGGATATTTCGAAACTGCCACAGGAAACAGGGAAAGTGACGGTGGTGCATGAAGTTCTCTGCTACTCAGTTTAAGTGGGTTTGAAGTGGATAGATGTGGAGGGGAAAAAAAGTAAAATAAGAAAACGTAAAGATCCTCCTAATTTACCTCATAATAGAATTAAAAGGCAAAATAAAAATAAAATTAAAAGTGAGGTACTGCGGTAAGCTAGGAACTTTTAGTGTGCAGGATGACAGTAGAAACACCCTGTTCGGATGATAAAAATATCACCAATCCTCCAGTCCGCAGCTCGTGGTCTCGCAGTCGCGTTCTCACCTTCCGAGCACGGGGTCCCGCGTTCGATTCCCGGCGGGGTCAGGGATTTTCACCTGCCTTGAGATGACTGGGTGTTTGTGTTGTCCTCATCATTTCGTCATCATTCATGACTGTGGTGAGATTGGACTGAGCAAATGTTGGGAATTTGTACGGGCGCCAATAACAGAGCAGATGAGCGCCCCACAAACCAAACATCATGCTCCAATACTTTCCTCAACAGTCTCGTGAATCTTTTCCACCGTTTTTCTAATATTGTTTGGTGTCTCGTCAGTTATATTTATGTTAAAAAAAAGTACTTCTCATAAAAAGTTGCATTCCATTGATGCTGGAATTATGTAAATGATTACACACACATGTATGTTCATAAATTCCCCTTTTATTTTTAATTTAAAACTTAACACAGTGAGAATGCTAAAGGTGCTCACGGCGTTGGCAGGCCGGTTTGTATGAAACACTGAAAAAAAGAAGGGGTGAGATGAACTATTTTCAGCCATACAAGTTAAAGTAACTGGGTAGCTGATTAGAAAAGAAACCGTAGATTCCTAAATGAGATTATTAAAAATATACATATACGTAACCCATTACAAAAAAATTTATGTTAGTTGATGCATAATTATTCCCCCTGAGGAAGCACAATGAAAGGATGACGTGCAGCATATAAATGAATTTACCTGTAATTTTTTCCTTCCGGTTAGGGAAGTGGTATATTTTTACAATACCTGAATAATGAACTTATTTATTTATCAAATTTCAGCCTGTTACCTATAATTTGAACACAGGCCGTGTTCATTCTTAAGCAAATTATCTACCAGCAATAGCAATTTTTGCCCTATACGTCGGCAACTAGTGTTAAAATATGTATTACTACATCCAACTCAACATTCCCTCCATAACAGTAACTATATCTTCTATTAACCATGTCCACCACTATTATGCTGTACAACTTGTTTCCCTCCCGTCTGTCACATGTGTACAATACAGCTAATTGAACCAGACTATAAACAATAATAACACAAATTTTTGTCTGCAACAGGTCACAATGCATTCCATTGCTCCCCAGTCTGGAGACACACCCTGCCGCTATTTGAATAATGAATGTGCACAAGAAAATGGATTAACTATGGCCGCGGAATTTAGTTGAAGTTTGTTAATATAATATCTAGACAATCTGTGAAAATTAACGCTCTTTCATTAAATTATTGGTAAATAAATAATTAACATTTTGTATTTGTAGATAATTCGACGTATGTAAGTAAGATGTCAAAATTGTAAGTCTCAACCTCAGCAGTTTAGTAAATTAACCCAAAATAGTGAAAGCCAAAAATTACATGTGCCTCTGCAGTTTATACTCAGTTGCTGTTGTTGCGGTCTTCAGTCCAAAGACTGGTTTCGTGCAGCTATTCGTGTAGTAGAGCTGCATGCCCTCGGGAAGAATTATGGCTGTCGGTTCCCCTTGCTTTTCGCCGTTCGCAGTATCAGCCCATCAAGACCGTTTTGGTTGATGTTAGAAGGCCAGATCAGTCAATCATCCAGACTGTTGCCCTGCAACTACTAGAAAGGCTGCTGCCCCTCTTCAGGAACCATACGTTTGTCTGGCCTCTCAACAAATACCTCTGCGTTGTGGTAGCAGCTACGGTACGACTATCTGTATCGCCGAGGCACGCAAGCCTATCAACGGCTAGTCCATGTTTCAGTTTGTCATCAAATTCTCATTGATTTTAAACCCATATTTTAAAGCCAAAACTATGATAGCTAGAAAAAATTCATATTAAGACCACACTGAATCATCCAAGACGTCCAATAATCAAATGAGGAGAAGCATACATTATTTTCACAATTTTCGTTAGATTCATAGGTAACACTAACAGAGAAATATTTATAATGACTTATAATAAATGCAAATTCCTTGCACACTGAGACCAGTTGGATTAATAGTGATGTATTTGAATAGATGAAAATAACTATGTTTGCAATTTACGTAATTATTATTACTTTTTTAGTGTGTCTTATTGCCGGCCGCGGTGGTCTAGCGGTTCTAGGCGCGCAGTCCGGCACCGCGCGACTGCTACTGTCGCAGGCTCGAATCCTGCCTCGGGCGTGGATGTTTGTGATGTCCTTAGGTTAGTTAGGTTTAAGTAGTTCTAAGTTCTAGGGGACTGATGACCACAGATGTTAAGTCCCATAGTGCTGATAGCCATTTGAACCATTTTTGTGTCTTATTAAATAAATATGCGAAATCTTGTAACAAGCAGACATAAAGAGTATTTTTTTTCTTATTACTGAAGTTTATTTGTCAAGATCGCACAAAAATAGATACTCGGAAAATGCGTTACGTAACCAAAGGTTTCTGTAAATAATGTATTGCTTGAGGTCTACATTTTACCATGCTATAACAAAACACTAGCTGGGTAAGCATTTAGGATATACTACGACAGTGATTGACTTTACACAATATACATAATTAACAACGGTCAAGTTGCCCTATGATATATGGTATTTGTAAGCCGTTGGTAGTAATTGTGCTTACATTTTACTACATACAGCCACTGTAGAACCTGAACACTCACCTAGGCAGTGTCTCATTTTATCACGTTAAACCTAGACCTTGATCTACGCTGTATCCAATGCCTTCTTTATTGCTACCACATCATATGTGGTAAACATAGTACACTCATTGAAATGGTAACGCCACGTCCAACTTTTGTTACCTGGTACGTTGTATGAAGCTTGAACCTCTGTTGATATTATTACGTTCTGATGTCTGGTATTGTGTGCTTTGTAATGTTTTTTACGTACTGCATTGACAGTTCTTATCGGTCCTTATCTGTCATATAGTTATACGTGATATTACGCTGGAAGACGCCGCAGTAGATAAAAATAAAGTTCACCAACGTGTTTTACAGATAATAACGACCTGCCACGTTTGGTCTTTTTATCGTTCCACTTTGCAGCAGTTTGATACGAAACCTCTGTATAATGAGTCAGCATGTAACATGTGTCCTAACCTAGACCATGACACAGATGAGAGATTCAATATACTGAACCTTAACCTAGGCCTCAAGGTACTCAACACACAGAAGCTAACAACAGAAGATAAATTATCATATAAGAATCTACACTCGCGGGTAGTAAAGTCACACGACACTGTTTTCGTATTTTTGATCTCTATAAACCAAGAATTTATTATTGTAGAATTAATGGTTTACAATTTTATGTATCGGATATCAGTGACCGTAACACTGATATAAGATAATAATAATTATAATAACCATAACAATACGTTAATGTGTTTTATGTGTAATTATTGTGTACTGTTCGCACAGCTTTGTGTGATTGCATGACGAGGGATAGTACTACAAAATGTCGTCTCTGCAGGGTATTATTTATTTTGAATTTGTATGCATTTTATGTTGGTTTGACGTTAGAATTTTACATAAATCATCTTTACATACATTATAGTTGTGCGATCTGAGCGAATAAAGTTCTGAATTAAGAAGAAAACCCGTGTTTAAATTCTGAGGTTACCTTCAGTGCAGCTGACAGTGTCAGCTAATCATTATAACAGAGCAAAAATATTTAAGGGAAATCGATTTTAATATGCCCATTGGCGTGTACGAATAAAGTTTGACCTTTTATAAGAACGGGGTGTTAACCTCTGTCCTCGACTTGTACACAAAAATAAGGTATTATTTTGTTCATAATACGTGATGCCCTTAAAAACTTCCACTCGTGTCACGACACTGATCCAGACGAGTCCAAAAGAAGATGAGCGGGAGTTAAGGGCGATCTAGGTGTCCAGCGGTGCGCGGCCAGTTCTATACCAGATTAGCCGAGACTGAACCTCACCGGCCACTGGACAGAAGGGGAATCCCCACTCCGTGGGCGCTGCTGCACAGTGTCATCTGGTGGCGTCAGCGCTGTCAACTGTGCGCAATCACCAGCCAGCACAGCCAGATAAACACGTCGTCCGTGCAGCGCCACGCCGCGCTCCTCTCTGAAATTACTTTATTTCTGTCCCTGTCTCGTCGTGCCGGCTCCCTGGCGTCTCACTCGCACGCTCGCTCGCTCATCAAGAGCTTTCTCCCTCTTCTTTATATAAAAAAGGGAAGGAAAAAAATACTCTGAAGTTCCTTATCTTCTGTACGGCGGGAGCAGCGACGGCGGCGGCGGCGGCGTCTTCGCGTCTTTTACAAGGGTTCATTGTCTGCTGTATTGAGATTAAAGATAGCGGGCCGGCAGTGGGCTGTGCAGTGCTGAGCCGCCGCGCGCCCCGCTGTGTGTTTTGTGTCCCGGCCGCCGCTCTCGCTCTCTCGCTCTCGCTCTCAGCTCCTCAGTCGACGACGCCGACGCCGACGCCTACACCACCTCCAGCGAAGACGCCGCCTCCCGCCTCCAGGGCAGCTCCTGCTGAGTCGGCGGCGCTCGCTCGCCATCTTACTTCCCCCCCCCTCCCCCCTCCACCCATCTCCGACCTCTCTAGCCCGTCATCGCCCATCCCCCTCAGCTCTTAAATTAATTGACGCCTCGTCCACTCGCAAGTATCCCCTTCTCGCTAAACAAGCAGTTATTTATCCTACTGATGGCCGAGACGTAACAATTACTGTAGGTGCAAAACGCTCGTAGTTCGCCTCGGTCCGTTTATAAACATGGCAGAATGTGAAAAGATTTCTCAGAGACGAGTACCAGTCTCGAATTTGCGCAAGACTTCATGACGCTGATGGCGACAACGGTTCAATTGTTGAGACACCGGATCTCTGTTGCAGAGAAATACATAGAGCGTGATTAGGCTCTTCCAAGGTTTTCTTTGACCACTTACAGTCACATGTCGTCGTTTTCTGTAAATATGACCGATTTCTCCATCCGAGTATATGAGACGTCTTGAGCCTTTTCAGAACCAATGCCCTCCACCTGTGTTTTGTTAGAAACTACTGACGCATTGGAAGACAAAGATATCTAATGATACAATGAGGTGATTGACGAACGTAGTGCAATGTACTCGTACAAGGGGCGCTCGATAAGTAATGCAACACGTTTTTTCTCAACCAGTTTCAGTTGAAAAACGCGGAATTTGTTGTTGGGCATAGTGGAATATTCCGACTTTAGCCCCTATAGTTTCATGATGTTCCGGCAGGTTCAGGCGGTATATGTAGTCATCCAAATGGAGCCAGCAACGGAGGTTCAAAAATGGTCCAAATAGCTCTGAGCACTATGGGACTTAGCTACTGAGGTCATCCGTCCCCTAGAACTTAGAACTACTTAAACCTAACTAACCTAAGGACATCACACACATCCGTGCCCGATGCAGGATTCGAACCTGCGACCGTAGCGGTCGCGCGGTTCCAGACTGTAGCGCCTAGAACCGCTCGGCCACCCCGGCCGGCGCAACGGAGGTGCGTTCCAGGCAGAGAGCTGTCACTGAGTTTCTTTTGGGGGAAAGCCAGAGCACCGCAAGTATTCATAGGCGCTTGCAGAATGTCTACGGAAATCTGGCAGTCAATAAAATCACGGTGTGTCGTTGGACGAGGGGTCTGTCATTATCGCAATAAAGTCGTTCAAACTTGTCTAATCTCACACGTCCCGGCCGGACGCAACACTCTCAGGAAATTGAAGAAATGACTTCAGCGCGTTCTTCGTAAAAAAAAAAAAAAAAAAAAAAAAAAAAAAAAGCGAACTTCTTTTTCTCCATGACAACGCAAGGCCTCACACAAGTCTGCGCACCCAAGAGGAGCTCATAAAACTTCATTGAACTGTTCCTCATACATCCTACAGCACCTCCGACTTCCATCTGTCTGACCCAAAGAAGGACGCACTCCACGAGAAGTAACCCGTGGATGATGGGGAGGAAAGTGATGCTGCAAGACGTTGGCTCTGACGTCATCCAGTAGAGTGGATCCATGCAGGCATACAGGCCCTCCCAGTAAGGTAGCGTAAGGCCGTCGCATTGAAAGAGACTAAGCTGATAAATAGGGTTTGGTAGCCCAAAGAATGGGGAATAATATGGTGTATTGGAATCCTGAATAAAAAAGAAACGATTATAGAAAATATGTGTTATAGTAATTATTGAACGGCCCTCGTAGGTACTAAAATGTACATTAAACCAGAGATATGAGTTCAAACCAACAGTCGGAGCGGAGATGGTGCTATGTGATTGCAGGAGATTGTGAAATGTGTCTTTTTTTCTGTTAAAGAAAGTATATCTAAGGTTATTGCAACGTACATTTGGGTTTGTATTACTCATGTTATGGGTAGTTTCGAAATGAAACCATTAGAACAGTACTTACTTTTGATATAAATTTCTAAGACTATAATTTGTTTGTGGCAATACGAGTTCGTGGACGTGTCGAGATGTGGGATTGTGTCTAGCAAAAACTCGAAATTGCTTTCAAATACATGTCATGAAATGAAGAGTGATTGTATAATCTCTATCCCTGTGGTTCTGAAGTGAACCACATCCTTAAAACAATTTAGTGCTTACCTTTTGCCAATTCCTTCTTGTATCCGTTGCTTACTGTGATGGTAAAGGTCAATTTTGGGAAACACTTTAAAATTAATTCTTTTACGTTCTTAGGATTAACGAGCTTGAGACTGAGGACAGGTGAACCTCTCATCCTCCTTCCTTTCTAATTCATAACACAAACGTTCCTCATTTTCAGACTTGCATCACTTTTTAAAAAACCGTTAAAGACAAATAAAAGATAATATTTACTTTTTAAATACGTAATTTCCTTCCACAGAATGTTACTATAGCTCCACGTCCCCGGTAAACATTGAAAATCCATACAAAATCCGATAGTACGTAACACATAACTGCTCCCTATGGTGAATACATAAGTTAATGAGGATAATATTTAGCAGATGAAGTTCTCATTGCGTCAAAGTTTGTTCCAGTTTCATTGCTGAATCTATAAACCAGTGTGGCATCCGTACATCGCTTTTTGGGAAGATCCTAGCACACTTGGTTTGTATGTGCATTACTGCGACCAGCCCTGCGAAGTGACAAATATGCTTATCTTGCTTGAAGCAGCTCTCATGCTAGTTTATCCTGTGCAAGTCTCTTCATATCTGCATAAACATTGCGTCCTTTTCAACCGGATTACTATTATTCCCTCTAAAACGTTTCCCCCACGCTTCCCACCTTTACCAAAGTAAGCATTTCTTGACGTCTCACGATGTATCCTATCCCTTTTTTTGGCAATTTCTGCTGTAGGTAATTGCATGCTCGATGTGCAATTTTTTTTTAACGTGGAATCAAACGACAAGATAAAAACTCATGCAGGCACGTACACTACCCCTCTCAAATAAGACACTGCGGAAGGGGCGGAAAGGAAAAAGGTTAAACAATGGTTAAAGGGACAACAACTAGTCACACGCACTGGAATAACTGATTTTATTTGAACCATGACCGATTTTGAGCAATTCCCTCAAATTTACAGCCTGCCTACGTTAGTGTGAATGACTGATACAAATAGTGCATATTTGAGTTACATAATGCCTTGGTATCTGCTGATTTGTGATATACGTGGCAACTTTCGTTACAAGCCGCATCGCTATGACACTTGTTAAGCAGAAACATGGTGTGCTGTTCATCTAAAACGAGGCATAGTGACGTTAGACAAATGTGGCATGCACCAATAATTTCAAAAAATTATCCGTGGGTTATATTGTAGAGAGATGGCACACATGTAAGCCCTGCAGAGACCCCTAAAGTATGACCACAGGGATAGATGTTGCTCCAAAGCCGTGAAGGAAGAGCAGACGAACAAAGTGGAGACCCGAAAGAAAATTTATGCATGCTTCATTGAAACGTACCTCCAGGGAAGCTACAGATCCTGAGGCTCTTCTCCTCTTTCATGTGCCTCCCCATGATGAAGTTCAGAGAAAAAAGTCCAGTCACCTGCGAAGAGTGCTGTACAAGACTTCTTTTAAAAACGACGGGTACCACTGCTTCACTATGCAACGCATTTGTCTGGCATGTACCCTCTACAAACAACAGTTCGTTGCTACGGGCCGTTGGCAACTACTGACGGTACTTTATGAATTCGTATACAATATGTGTGACGAGAGATACCACAGCAAAATATGCAAGTGAACTCTGAACGTCAACCTGTCGCACAGTTAGGGTTAAACCATTCTTTTATTTTACATTGTTCACTATCATACAGTTTCAGCTGTGTAACCATTCTCATGTGTCTGTAGTAGATGTAAGATATATCATAATTAAAATACAAAGTAACCAATGGTTGTTTCGTCGACAGAATAAAAAGAGAACCTACAAAGTAATATCTGGTAAATGCACATACTGATATTACGATCAACGTACTTGTCCACGTCAAACAATCTTAGAAGCAGAGGGTGGTTGATCTGATATATAATAAAATGAAACACAAATCAAATAAAGTATAAATGGCAAGTACGCAGAAAGGAAGGAGATTATAAAGTGTTGAAGTACATTACCTCAATTTACTTAAGAGTTTGCCGAGTATCGTGTCACCTCATTCCATAAAAAACTGCACTGGATAAACCAATGATTTGGCCACGTTACAGTGGCCTTCTGGATCTGCTCAAAGTATAGTTACTTACATTACGAAGCGGTACAATAACTTACTGAAAAATCTTTTGCATCAACTGACTATGGCCGTGGAAGCCTACGCAGTTATACATAACCTAATTTTAAAGTTATAGGCATGAAACCACGCGTTACGAAAACGCTAATTACACAATATAGTCACTTAAAGAATGAGTGAGCACTGAGGTACGACATAGACTCCTCATGGATGACTGATATCTCTGATCAGTAGGTGGCCTGTAGCCGATCGGTTCTAGGCGCTTCAATCCGGAAAAGCGCTGCTGCTACGGTCGCAGGTTCGAATCTTGCCTCGGGCATGGATGTGTGTGCTGTCCTTAGGTTAGTTAGGTTTAAGTACTTCTAAGTCTAGGGGACTGATGACCTCAGATGTTAAGTCCCATAGTGCTTAGAGCCATTTGAACCATTTTAGATAATCAGTGAGCGGTAGTAGTTTCTCTAGGTATAAATTTCCTTTATCCCAAAAGTAGCATAATACAGTACATGGGTGGCAAGAACGAAATGAAGAATGGTTGTTTCTGTACTGTGTGCGTGATTTATCTTGTCCTGAGACAGGAATATCTAATAGTTACAACAATAGCATTTTTGTGACAGATGCTGACATTGTTAGTATACTATAATGAAATACTTTACAGGACGAAACACAACGCAACATCTTTCTTCTTAGGAACAGCAACAATCCAGATAAAATAATAAGCAATATTATTTAAATAAGATAATTTTTTGTAACTTTTCTTGTTTTACTTGGTATGCAGTAACAGATGTAGGATATGTACGGCCTCCTGTCTTCCTTTTGAACAACAGCCATTGTTAAAGAAACTCTCGATGACAAAGTAAAGAACAAGAGTTCGTGCCCTTACCCGGATCATTTGCCTATTATTAATTCAAGCTCACAGATTTGAAACATAATATGTGGCAAGTGTCACTAAAAACCAATAAATTGTATGAAATTATGTGAATTTATGCACTAAATCTTCCTGTCTATTCTCTTTAGCAACAATAACAATAAACATCCTGTTACTGCGGCAGAGGTAAAGTGAAGATGAAAAGACGAAAGTCTGTGCACTATCAGGAATCAGGCACTTAATTTTCTATAAACAGACGTAAAAAACAGGATGTTATAAAAATTAGAAACCATGATACGAAAGCAGTATACAAGCCCACACTCATTTGTCTCTTACCTTAATAACTTTAACAGTGAAACTAGTGCCACCGGTGAAGGAAGGAAAATGAAGTACTAATTAATAGAGAATAGTTGTGTATTAATAACAGTCGGCCATTATTAACCATAAGACAAAGAACTCCTGATCGGGAAGCCGAGAGTCGCTGTCAAAATGGTTCAAATGGGTCTGAGCACTATGGGACTTAACTTCTGAGGTCATCAGTCCCCTAGAACTTAGAACTACTTAAACCTAACTAACCGAAGGACATCACACACAACCATGCCCGAGGCAGGATTCGAACCTGCGACCGTAGCGGTCACGCGGTTCCAGACTGAAGCGCCTAGAGCCGCTCGGCCACCCCGGCCGGCATCGCTGTGAGGATTGACTAATGCAGGATAGTTATCGTGAAGCCAGCGCCTCCAAAACAACTGTCTCAAAAGTAAAGGTGAGGGTTTAAAGAAAACAACTGCAGAACTAATGAAATTATTCCGAACGATTGCTAGGGGAGTTGGGTAATACCGATCTATCAGGCAATATTGTTAGTAGAGTTCAATTTTAAATAGTGGGAGATAGTGCTGTGCGGATGATGCGAGAAGCAGAATGCAGAAGCAAAGAATCCTTGTAAAAGACAATCTTATTGTGACACTAAAATTATTTTTTAATTTCTTATTTTACTTGTGATTTATGCTTTAACTGAGATAAGCGTTCGGAAATGCTTCTTTAACGATAGTAGTTACAGTGACCAGTGACCATCTATAAAATCCTGAATAAGCACCTTTTGCAGCGCGGGCCGCTTAAAGCCGTGCAGGGAGAGATTCAATGATGTTCTGGAAGGACCTGACGGGCATACAGAGCAATGCGGACACCTGTGCTATGGCCAGCTGAGCTAGGTTTCTTGGTTGAGGATCCATGGGGCAAACAGCCCGAGAGAGGTAGTCCCACAGATTCTCGATTGGGCTTAAATCCGAAGACTTTGGTGGCCAGGAGAGTACGATAAACTCATCCTGATGCTCTTCTAACCACACACATATACTGCAAGTTGTGTGAGACATGGCGTTGTCCTACTGATATATGGCAGCATGTCGAGGAAAAACAAATTGCATGTAGGAGTGTACGTGGCCACCAAGGATAGATGCATACTCGTGTTGACCAATTGTGCATCCAGAATGATGCAATATTGAAGATAACATTCCCTCTGGCCTAATTCCGTCCGACGATTGTTGTAGGGTGTTTTGTTTCAGACGTTTCACGCCGTATACATCAACGGCCATCTGTCCGATGGTGCATCAAACGTGATTCATCTCTTCATCACTCAGTGTACGCGCAATTGCGGTACTGGCGTACAAAATTCCATCCTTCGTTGCCGATGAACAGCAGTCAGCATCGGTGCATGAAACAGGTGCCTTCTGCGGACGCCCATTCGCAACGTTCACTGATTGGTCGCTGAGGAGACACTGTTGGTAGTTCCCTCGTGGGTATGGGCGGTCAGATGCGCAGCAGTTGCACGCCTATTCGACCGTACACATCTCCGCAGCTGTCGTTCACTTGTGTCACCTATGGTTCGTAATCAACCACAACCACCTCTGAGTCAGTTTTGGATAGCGCTATTTCGTGAATGCGCGGTATACCGTAACTATGGTGGCACGCGAACAGTTCACCAACTTAGCCATTTCTGGAATGCTTCTACCCCTGGCCCGGAAGCCAATGATCATGCCCTTTTGGACGTCAGATAAATTGCGTTTCCGCGTTACGTTTCTGCGTCCCCCCCCCCCCCCCCACACACACACACACTCCAACCCCCTCCCCCACCATGCCCCCACGGAATGCTTTATATACCACCACAGTTGGCGCTGGCAATTGCCTTCAGTGAGTGTTTATTGCACGTTCACGTTTAACGTGGGCTCTGGTCACATTCACATGGCTGGACCGTGTATACAGAAGGTTGGTTGTTAGTTTTGTAATGCCTTCTTCCAGCAACGTTTTTGTAACTCTCCTGATATTTGCATTAGCGAGGATTCTGCCATTATGTCTGAAGGGATAACATCGACAGACGAACATAGGTCAATGTCGACTGAGTGTCGATATTCGCTATGTGTCAGAAAAAAAGATTTTTCTTTTTTTTAAATTTGAGGAAGGCCTTATATCTGATTGCAGATTACGAGGACAAGGAAAAAAATCATAGTGGCTTAATGGACTGTAGAAACCTTTAAAAAGGCATTAAATTTAATGACGTCAAGGAGATTACTGAATAGCGTATCCAAGGAGCTGAACATATTAAAAATTATATCTTATGATTGATTGAAATCTGTTTCAGTCAAGAAACTTTGTTTGGGGAGGAGATCTGTTTTTATTTCTGAAGAAGAACAAGAATTAGCCAACCATGTGTTCACGTTGGCAAAACTATTCTATGACGTTTCCCTGGATGAGTTACCGCGACCTTGACTAGAAAGAACTGGACTTCTGGTTTTAAGAATAGAAGTTCTAAAAAGTTTAAGAAAAGCTCAGCAACAACTGTCCACTGAGTTATAGTTTTCAATAAAAGTAGAGATGATTTATTTATTTTTCCAACTTGAACACAATACTTGAAAATAAAAAAATGCTGTGTTCTCTACTTGATAGATATTGCGACAGTAAAATATGTTACCTCCTTAGAACAGGAATTTTATTCAGTCTGTAAGTCATGCAGTAGGTGATACACTGCAAGGGTGTCGATATTACCCAGATACTCGGAGCAGTGCTGACAACCTGCAAACTTGAGCGGCTGTTTATACAGGGTGGTAAGAAAATGTGTGAAATGCTTGTAGGGATGTTACAGGGCAGGTTGTATTAAGACATAAATGTTAAGAAAGAAATTCGCTACGTTGCGCCGTTTACAAGTTATTTAGCATTGGAGTTAGCCAATCAGATCGTCGCGCGCGTAAATTCAAGTTTCAGCTAACGAGTCAAAGCACTCGTTGGGCAACACCGCCCCTGGCAGGCCGCTTGAATGTGAGCGCGCGACGCCCCGATTGGCTAAATTCTATGCTAAATAACTCGGAAACGAAGCAACGTATCGAATTTTTTTCTCAACATTTATATCTCAGTACAACCTGCCCTGTAACATCCCTACAAGTATTTCACACATTTTCTGACCACCTGGTATAACTTGACGAGGCATTCTTTTTTTTTTTTCATGTAACATTCCTGTGTCGCATAGCGTGTCATGTAGTTTTCCATATAAGTAACAGATTCCTAAACAAAATCTCTTAAGGTGTCGGTACTCTCCTGGTCCGAACTATATATTATTCGAAGCTGGAAGAGGACAGCACCGGAAATCGAACAGAGCGCGGAAGCTAAAGCAAATCGGCGTGACACAAAGAAGCAGGACTGGCACCTCGAAAAATGCACAATCGTTGCAAAGCAGCAAAGGAAATTAGGTTACACTCTGTGTAATGTTGTTACTTTATTTGCTATGTAAGCGGTGCTGATAGACAATAAAAGCGGGTTAAAAGCTGTGAGCTGTCTGGGGAAGTTAACCTTGCATTACTGACCAACTGTTTCACCAGGTATCCAGTCTAGCTTACCAAATTCCCAACCAGACTAACATTAATTATAATCTTTTAATAGTCATACGACAACCGGTGATATATATATAAAAGATAATTTAAATAAAAAAGAAATAAATCAATTTATATTTGGAAATTTATTTTAACATTGATCATTGAAATTTCAGCATATTAAACTTGATTCCTAACTAAACTGGTGCCTTATTTAGGATTGTGAAAATGTGAGACTGCAATCTTACAGAACACATCAAATATGGAGCCAAGATTGGGAGACTGCATACAACACTGCATTCATAAAACAACACACAAAGAACGTTGAAACATATGCAAGAGAAAGTTAACCACTACCAACCGATTCAATTTTCACCCAAAGAAGTTACGTTCGTAGCACAATCCTGTCCGTCATGTAATTACCACACACTGGTATACTAAATTCATATTAACTCTTTGTGAAATCTTCGCGAAAAGAATAGCTGAGGGCTACTTTGATGATTACACCACATGCTTCACGTGGTCAACTTGGTTTACACAAAGAGAGTAACTCCACAATAATTTTGATAATTAAAATAAGTCAGATCGAAAAGCAATTTACGAAAGAAAAACCTCGAACTGGTTACTATCGTCTTACTATTAACCTGATGGGTCAAACAATTATATAAGCACGTGATAGTGGTCTCACAAAGTACACCCCACGTGGGTTGAACATAAAGACAATTTGCTATATTGAAAAATACTGTCAAGACGAGACGTTATAACATCACGCACATTCGCATTTAAGATTGATGAACTTAGTTAGAGTTACTGATCAACACGTGGTTCCACTTTACTCACAAAGTAGTGACAAAGCAACTACCGGAAGATATTCTGAACCACTTCACACGCGAATTACACTGCGTTGCAATTTAAGATAACATTAGATATTTTAGAGCTTAACCTGAAATAAAGGTGAATAAATTTTCAGTTAGGCTGAACTTAAGAAATCCATTGTCCTACGGACTTAGCAGACATGCGCTTAGCCGGAGATCTTATCACTTCAGACGCTCGCCGCGGACCGACTGACTGGTCCCTTCCAGAGGGGTGGCTCACAAATACAAACGGAAGTGGCCAGAGGGGCAGCTTCCTATACCAACATGACAACGGACGGACAGGACCATACTAAGGATAGAAACCTCTTTGCTTTTAGAAAGCGTAGCTACCTGTTCCGACGTTGGTCCTACTGTTCTCTAGCAGACAGGCTTGTCTGCTACCCTCAAGCACGCAACTAGAAATACATTTGCTCATTCATCCTCTCACACAGAAGGGAAGGGGGATGACAGTATCTTATCATATACAGTATATAAAAGAAAGCGGATGTAGGTTCCGTATGAGACTGTGTGACATGAATTACATATAAACTGTGTTTTAAAGTGTAGTAGTGTGACAGATCGTTCTTGTTTATGTGTAAAAGTAACACGTTCCACTACTCAGTCTCCTCCCAGATAGTCAGAAACGCCACAGTAAATTTAGAAGAGGAATTTATGCCGTAAATGACAACAGATTTAAGAAATTAAACATGAAAGGAATCCAACAGAGACCTTTCATCTGGAGTTGGCAAACCACACTGAAAACTGTTCCACGACTTGCAGCATCTGACCAAAGTTCTCTGGGGCGTTCGTTTAAGCTGTTACATATTTCCATCTCCTCAAGAATATCCATAAATTGTTCTTCATTCAGTTTTGAACTCTGCGTACCACTATCGCTAGTCAATACCTCACACCCTTCTAACATAAGTTATGTGCCAGAAGGCAAACTATTGCTGTTGTTTGTAGATATATGTTCCCTACATTATACACTAAATGTTCTCCTCGTCCGTCCTATAGAGATTTTTATGCATGTTCCACACTCGATTCTATATACATCCAAGAGCAAAAGAGTCGGTGTTTTAAGAGTCTCATTCTGAAATTTTTTCACAGTGGGTATATGTTGGTTAATGGAGTTCTACTTTAGAGGTACGGAATACTCTAGTTACCTTATGCTGAGATGCCACTAAGAACGGGTAAGAAGCTGTATGTAGACTTCCCTGTCTCTGGTTCCTTTAGTAGTATTACTCTGTCGTTCATTTTTCCCTTATTCGGTTTTTCTTTTTTTTAATCGGCAGTCTTCTGACTAGTTTGATGTGGCCCGCCACGAATTCTTCTCCTGTGCCAGCCTCTTCGTCTCACAGTAGCACTTGCAAGTCATCCTCAATTATTTGCTGGATGTACGCCAACGTTCCATTTTTCTCTACAGTTTTGTACCCTCTACTGCTCCATTATGTCTTAACAGGCGTCCTGCTATTCTATCCCTTTTACATTCCTTTCCTCGCCGATTCTGCAGAGACCTTCTTATTACTTACCCGATCAATCCAAATTATTATCAACGTTGTTCGTAGAACCATCTTAGTTCTTCTATTCTCTTTTGTTCCTGTTTTCCCACATACCGTGATTCGCTACCATATAATGCTGTTCTCAAAACGTAAATTCTCAAATCAAGGCCTATACATGTTACAAGTAGGCTTCTCTTGGCCAGGAATGCCGTTTTTGGCACTGCTAGTCTGTTTGTTTGTATCCTCGTTGCTCCAGCAAAATTCCGCAACTTGATCTACTTCGTGATCACCAATCCTGATGTTAAGTTTTATCTTTCTTCAATTTGCTCTCAACCCATATTCTGTATTCATTAGACTGTTCATTCCATTCAGTAGATCTTGTAATTCTTCTTCACTTTCACTGAGGATAGCAAAGTCAACGGCAATTCTTATAACTGATATCCTTTCGCCTGGAATTTTAATTCCACTCTTGTACCTTTATTTTATTTCCGTCATTGCTTCTTCGATGTACAGACTGAGTAGTAGGGGCGAAAGACTGCATCCATATGTCCCTGTCCTGCACCCCTTCTAATCCGAGCACTTCATTATTCGTCTCCCACTCTTATTGTTCCCTCTTACTTGTTATATATGTTGTATATTACGCATCTTTACCTGTAGTTTATCTTTATTTTTCTAATAATTTCGGACATCTGCCACCATATGACACTGCCGAACACTTTTTCCAGGTCAACAAATTCTCTGAACGAGTCTTGGTTTTTTTTGGCTTGCTTCCATTATCAACCGCAACGCCAGAATCACCTCTCCAGAGCCTTTACCTTTCCTAAAACCAAACTGATCATCATCTAACAGCTCCTCAGCTTTCTTTTCCATTCTCCTGTGTATTATTCCCGTCAGCAGTTTGACTGCTTTATCTGTTAAGCTGATTGTGCGATAATTCTCGCACTTATCAGCCCTTGCAATCTTCGAAAGAGTGTGGATGATTTTTTCCCGAAAGACGGATGTTATATCGCCAGACTCATATATTCTACACACCGATGTGAACAGTCTTTGTGTTGTCACATCCCCCAATGATTTTAGAAATTCTGATGGAATGTTATCTATCCCCTCTGTCTTATTTTCTCTTAAGTCTCCCAAAGCTATTTTAAATGCTGATTCTTATACTCTATCCCCTAGCCCTTCTATATCGATTCCTGTGTCTTCTCCCATCTCGTCATCAGACAAGTCCCCTCCCTCATTAGGCCCTCCGTATACTCTCTCCACCTGTCTGCTCTCTCCCCTGCATTTATCAGTGGAATTCCCATTGAGCTATTACTGTTACCATCCTTGCTTTCACTTTCAGCGAAGGTTGTTCTGACTTTTCTGTATACTGTGTCAGTCCTTTCGACAGTCATTTCTTATACGATTTCTTCACATTTCGCGTTAGTTTTCCCGCACTTCGTATTTATTTCATTTCTACGTGACTTATATTTCTGTATCCTTGAATTTCCATGAACATTTTTGTACTTCCTTCTTTTAACGCTCAACGGAAGTATTTCTTCGCAGTTACCTTCTTCGTATCTGTGTTTCTCTTTCCTTCTTCTGTTATTGTGCTTCTTAGAGATGTAAATCCCTCTTCAACTGAATTGCCTACTGAGTTGTTCCTTACCACAGTATCTACAGCCTCAGAGAACTTGACGCCTATCTCTTCGTACCTTAGTGCTCCCGTATCTCACTTCTTTGTGCTTTGATTCTTGTTACGGCGCGTTTATTATTACGAAGGGTTTGTATCATATATGATTCTTATCCATCGTTCTTCGTAAAAATTTAAATATTTGAAATTCTCTATTCGTTTTCTGTTGTTGTAGAGAGATGTTTCTTAGTCTGCATATTGCGGAATGAAAATACCATCTTTTATGTGACGCTAGATGATATGAAGATTTGTGAATAATCTCATTTGTTATTTAAGAAAATTTTTAAATTTATGTCCCTGACATTTATTTGTTGCTTTTATGTCAAGGAAACCTATAATTTGTTATTTCTCCAATTCCACAGCTAATTTTATGTTGGAGTTCATAATTTCCAGTTGGGACAATATTACGTTAACTAATACGTCGTCTACGCAACATTTATAGTGTACCACTCCGTCAGCTGTTTCTTTAAACCTTGGTTGATAAAATTATCAGCATGTGTGCCTGCTACGCAACGAGCCATCGTCAGACCGTCTTGCTGTATACTTAGGCTCCTATGTTCCCCTGAAAGGCGAAATAATTGTAAGAGAGAATCAGCCGTAATATACCGGTTACTTCAGTTACTTTCTCTTCTCTTTTCTTTTTAGACTGGCACAGACTACGTCGGTAGTTTCTACCACTGGTTTATTTCGACACAGATTGGTATTATCAAAGGAAACTAGTTTCTCGTTATCTCGAATTTGGATGCAGGCTGGTAGTAAGCTCCAAGCTGTAAATGATGTACTCCGGGGCTATACGTAATACCATGAATTTAAAACGTAGCCAATAATTGTGGCAGTGTCTCTCTCACTCGCTTTCTCTGTCATCCTCTAATCTCAATCAGGTGCAAATATTACGAGATGATGTGTGTCTGATTCGATGGTACGACCAACTGCTTCAAAATCTGAAAAAGAATTAATTAACAGATGGCTCCAGGTACGACGATCAATGTGAATTTAACCTTGTTTAAGAAAAAATAATAATAATAATTGGTGTTAGTTAATATCTTAACAGACTCTATCTGAAAAACAAATCAAACTCGCATTTATTATAAGCGTACTTCAAACAAGACAAGTAAAGACACGAAATTTGTAAATAATTTGACCAGATGGTCATACTTACGACGTTTTTCACAGAATGTTTGATGTAGGCACTTACACAAGCTGCGATTTAGAGGAATGGCTGGCTGCGTTTCCAGAACTTGGTACTTTTTATTTATTATTATTTATTTATTGCAGTCATAAAATTTGTCCTCCTGTGTGTCTAAAGCTTGTTGTACAATACCCTCAGTACACTGAAAATTCTCTATATAGTAATATAAATTTTTTCTTAACTCTAATAACCTGAAACACCTAACGGCGTACTTCACACCAGATGACAATATCCGGTTTTTGGTTGGAATCTTGCAGCGCACTTTTACACCATGCTGCCGAAAACGTCGTTAGAAAATAACATTAATGGACACCGCAAAATATGCCAGCTTGTTTTAACACAAACTGGAAGGTAAATCATGAGAAATTGCTTTTATCCTTAAGACTAACATCAACGAGTGAGAGCAGTTTTAATCAGCTCAAAGAGCAGAACATATATCATATGACTGTGTTGTTGATAAGTCAGCAATAAGAATTTAACGCATTATGTACGAAGGGTCAAACATTTTATGACCTCGCGCCTCACTGCAAATTCTCATGAAGTCTTGACGCTGAATTTATGAGTACCATACGGGTAGCACTGTGGCATTGCAAAAATGGGTTCTTATTCCTGTTCCAGCCGTTCCTTTTTACACTTCTTCTTACTTTCCCACGATATCGCTTGCTTCATTCTGCCATAAAGAGACAGGCATTTTGTCACGTAGGTGCCATCAACAGTTCCTGCAATGCTAAGCAGGACGTAGCTGTACTTGACAACAGATGGCTGAGGAAACGCTTTATTTGAAACACAACTCTAAGCGGCGAACGGAAGTTGTGTTTTGGCTCCACTGAAACTTTATAGTCAGAATAATGAAATCCGCCACAATGGCGTATCTCCAGCGGGACGCTTATTAAACATACTGAAACGTTACTGTTGTTGGCTATTAAATTCGTAGGGAGGCTACGTGAAACAAAACAATCCTTGCATGGTCAGCCTAACTGAATGGCATCTGTTGTGTATACGCTGTATTCGATCCTGGAAAGGGGAAGCCACTGAAACAGTACATATAACTGATTGTTGTTTGGAGACAAATTAAGTATCTCTAGCAATGTGCAAGATCGGCAAAGGACAAAAGGGACCCAGTTGCAATGTCGGGAATATACTCGTTACCATGCACATGCGGAAAAGTTTATGTTGGAATGACTGGACGATCAGTCAACCCTAGGATCACAGAACATAAGCGACACTGCAGATTGGGGCAGATGGAGAAATCCGCCGTGGCAGAGAACGCGCTACGTGAGACCGACCACGCAGTAAAATTCGCCAACACAGAAGTTCTGGCTGTAGTGAAGAGCTATCACATCCGCTTATGCAGAGAAGCTATAGAAATACACAATAGCTTCAACAAAAAAGAAGAAAGCCTCAAGGTAAACGGATCCTGGCTTCCCGTGCTGCAGCGAACGAGCGTTGCAGGTTGCAAGTGGAGAACCGCACCAGAAATGACCGCGGAGAAGCCCTTGAACGTTCGTGTACCAGATACATATTATCTTCGTCCAGGAGGTCGGTTCCCGTCAACCACCAGCAATTGAGGACGAAACTTTGACAACGCCAGCCGCTCATGCTGGCGAAACGTCAGAAAAATCATCAAACGAACATCAGTAGAAGAACCCGAGACAGAAGACAATAAGCAGTTTGTCAATAAATCAAGCGATAACAACACACAAATTTTATTTAGGAAACGGAGAAACAATTTCTATTTAAAGTTAGGCCAAATACTTTATAAATTAAGGTATCTGAATAGATCAGGATGGAACGTGATTTGCAAAGCAAAAGACTTAGGATTTGTTTAACAGTTCATGAACGAAATTTATTTTCATCCATGAGGAACCAAATTCAACAGACTTTACTGATCTGTTCTCATAATGCAATTAACTATAAAAGTAATTATGGGCAATATACTCCTGTTTCTTTCAAACAGAGGCAGGGAACGTCTCACACCAGACAAATGGTTCAAATGGCTCTGAGCACTATGGGACTTAACTTCTGAGGTCATTAGTGCCCTAGAACTTAGAACTACTTAAACCTAACTAAGGACGTCACACACATCCACGCCCGAGACAGGATTCGAACCTGCGGCCATAGCGGTCACGCGGTTCCAGACTGTAGCTCCTATAACCGCTCGGTCACCTTGGTCGGTAGATGAGTGTAACCCAAACGTTTGCGTGGGCTGGCCGGAGTGGCCGTGCGGCTCTAGGCGCTACAGTCTGGAACCGAGCGAACGCTACGGTCGCAGGTTCGAGTCCTGCCTCGGGCACGGATGTGTGCGATGTCCTTAGGTTAGTTAGGTTTAATTAGTTTTAAGTTCTAGGCGACTGATGACCTCAGAAGTTAAGTCGCATAGTGCTCAGAGCCATTTGAACCATTTGTTTGCGTGGTAGAGTAATTACGGTGCACACGTACGTTGAGAAAGTGTTTGCGCAGAAATAGCCGACATAGTGTAACTGAGGCGGAAATGGGAGAACCAGTCCGCATTCCCCGAGGCAGTTGAAAAACCGCCTGAAAAACCGTCCACAGACTGGCCGGCACCCCGAACCTCGACACTAATCCGCCGGGCAGATTCGTGCCCGGGGCGCGCACGTCTTTCCGCCCCGAGAGCCGTGCGTTAGACCGCACAGCTAACCGGGCGGGCAGGGAACCACTACGCCACAGACCATCGCTTCCTGATACCCACCTATTAGTAAACACTTGCCTCTCGCGGTCGCCAGAGAACTGATTGTCGTTTGGCTGACATTCATGATGTTATAAAAAAAAGGCAGAAAGTTTGTAACAGTGCTGCTTAGCGACTTGGCCTCTAAATAGTTCAGTTGACATGTAAGATTTGCTCTTGGGTCCTTGCCCAACTACACCCTTGTCAGTCGCATCATATTTGGAAATAAAAGGCTAAATATTTCTGACAAGCCAGAATGTGAATGTTATTGCTACTCTTTTCATTCACAGCAGTTTAAGCTGTACTCCTGGATTGCCCGCATCTCGTGGTCGTGCGGTAGCGTTCTCGCTTCCCACGCCTGGGTACCCGGGTTCGATTCCCGGCGGGGTCAGGGATTTTCTTTGCCTCGTGATGGCTGGGTGTTGTGTGATGTCCTTAGGTTAGTTAGGTTTAAGTAGTTCTAAGTTCTAGGGGACTGATGACCATAGATGTTAAGTCCCATAGTGCTCAGAGCCATTTGAACCATTTTTTTGCCACTCCTAGATTCGTTCCTTATCACATCTTCCGAAGCCGGCCGCGGTGGTCCCGCGGTTCTAGGCGCGCAGTCCGGAACCGTGCGACTGCTGCGGTCGGAGGCTCGAATCCTGCCTCGGGCATTGATATGTGTGATGTCCTTAGGTTAGTTAGGTTTAAGTAGTTCTAAGTTCTAGGGGACTGATGACCACAGCTGTTAAGTCCCATGGTGCTCAGAGCCATTTGAACACCTTCCGAAATCGCGACATATGTGGAGAGAACAAAAATAATGGTTCATATGGCTCTGAGCACTATGGGACTTAACATCTGAGGTCATCAGTCCCCTAGAACTTAGAACTACTTAAACCTAACTAACCTAAGGACATCACACACACCCATGCCCGAGGCAGGATTCGAACCTGCGAGCGTAGCGGTCGCGCGGTTTCAGACTGAAGCGCCTAGAACCGCTCGGCCACTGTGGCCGGCTGGAGAGAACACCAAAATATTTGTAACAAGTCGGGATATAAATGCCACCGCTGTTCGCTTCCCTCGCATCAGTTTCATCTTTCATTTTTTAATCAGACTGAAGTTACAAAATCGAAGAAACTGATTCCTGAGAGAGCACAAATAGCATCGAATATTGCAGAACATAGTTGTATTACATTAAAAAGATTGTCACTGAATGTGCAAAAAATGAAAAGAAGAAGAAGAAGAAAATATTAGCATAAAACAGGATACGAACCTACTTCCACTGAGTCCGTGACCCAGTTCCTCTAATTATTACTGTTAACACATTCACGTTCAGGTACTTTCCTTCATCTTATGATGTCCAGAAGGCTTTTCCATCGATATTTCAACAAGTGACATTTTATTATAACTACTAGTACCAGAAGTGACGTGTTTGTGGTAAATCTTCAGTAGGTTGTTGCCTTGAAACGGCACAGTATCATAACACAACGGTTATGACACGAACACAGTGAAAGAGAACAAAACCTGTATGGCGCCCGACTACTATCTGGTTTCGTGCATGCATCGAGTTGTGTTACGACGTTATGAACGTTAGATAGTTAGCAAATCCAATTCCTTGGCGTCCTCGAGCAGCAGTATCCGTAAACTCTCCTACAATAGCACCTGTCTCTACCTGTGGGTAAACCTCTCAGCCCTTCTGCTTAACCACCCTCCGGACGGTCCTTGCAGGCTACAAAACTCCCTTCTCTCACGAGAAAATGCACTCGTCTCATACATTCAAGCCAAACATACTGAATTAAAACTCATTGTTGGGACACTGGAAAAAGGATTGGGATAGCAAAATATAGATGTAGTGGATCGATTCCATTACATAGAGGAATTTGAAATTTTAGGAAGCATTCTTTCACTGGAAGATTAACAGCGATTAGTGTAAAATATTAAAACTCAGTAAAACAGTCTCGATGGCAACTGCTGTTGACTTTAGTGTTCTTACGGATCCTGCTTCGAGCCCCGCCACAACGCAGCATCATGGTGCTTACCTGCTGGAGAACAGAGACCGACTTCCAACTACAGTAAACTTCTGAAACCCAGTAACAACCCAGCAGTATGTGATTAAAACGTATCAAATGGATCTGACGGACCACTTTTAAAACAAAGGTTGTTCCTTACTAGAGGTTGTTCAGACAACGAGTCTCTGTAATTCCTTTCTTCTAAACGTACTTGCTGGTGTAATTTTCACATTCTGCTGAATCCTCCTAAGACAGCGGTATCCATTTTCTTTGATATTTAATAAAGACGTCGCTGAGAGGACACGAGGACAGTTGGGAAACGGTACTTATGTGCATTTAAGTGGTGCGGCAGGTAGTTGTCATTCTATATGTTAATGTGCGAAGTGAATTCGTTTACTGCTAGCTGTCTGCAATCACCCCAGTTCTGAATTCTCCAAGTGAGCGATTTTGATCACTCCAGTAGTGAATTCTCCAAGTGAGCGATTTTGTACGTCTCTGTAATCCTAGTCACTTGTGTACAGTCACTCTACCTACCTGTGGCATGACGTCTTAGGGGCATTTCCGTTTGTTGCTGAAACCCCCTGCACTCAGTGAACCACTGCCGCTTCCTTCCTTACGTGGCGGGCTGAGGTCCAGCAACGTCTGCTGCGACCCGGCCGCCTCCTTGCCCGCGGGCTGTAGGCGGGTGACCCGCGGGTGTTATCTGCGCATCAGCAATCTGCAGCCGCCGGCGCGCTATCTGATGGCCGCCCAGGCGCCCATTACCTGCTGAAAGAAGCACGCCGCCTCCGCAAGATGTCAGCAAACAGCCGCCGCTTGTCTTCAGGTATGAGCGCCCGCCGCCGCCGACATCCTGGTCGCCGCCACAGAACCTGCCCAAGACGAGCTCCTTCTGAGAACCGGCCAAGTCCTCTGCTGCAGGATCAGAAAAGGACCTTCCCAAAATATAAATATTTTAAAGCGTGTTCACTTTCTTTGAGTTACCATAAGCACTACAGAAAAGCCTAAGGGATCTTTTGTAATTGGACATCAAAAGCTTTATGAATCACAGTAAATAGACACAATAATAGCAACTGCACAATCAGGATTTCAGCAGGTGAGGGCGTTGCGGATGGGTTGGAGGAGGGAATTAAAAGTTCATATCGTGTTTCCGTGCGTATTAATGCAACAGATGAGTATACAAAACGAGGACAAGATATAAGAAAATAAGTATGGTAAGCCACACTGATGGAGCAAGGTATTACAACTGCCCTCCGAGAAACGTGCACTTTTACACTTCTCCTGACGTCATCTATGACTGCATGTACGAATTGATTAATGGATAAGGACTTCCATATATTGTGTATTTTCTGGAGTGACCATGTGTCACCACGCCGCACATAGAAATCTTAGTATAACCAGAATTCATATGAACTCTCAATAATTTTCGTATGAGTCAAATATTCTTCCATTTAAATACGATTTTTAACTGCAAGCCCTTTTCGTTATCAAGGAGAAGACGCAAATACAGGGTGTTTCAAAAATGACCGGTATATTTGAAACGGTAATAAAAACTAAACGAGCAGCGATAGAAATACACCGTTTGTTGCAATATGCTTGGGACAACAGTACATTTTCAGGCAGACAAACTTTCGAAATTACAGTAGTTACAATTGTCAACAACAGATGGCGCTGCGGTCTGGGAACCTCTATAGTACGATGTTTTCCACATATCCACCATGCGTAGCAATAATATGGCGTAGTCTCTGAATGAAATTACCCGAAACCTTTGACAACGTGTCTGGCGCAATGGCTTCACATGCAGATGAGATGTACTGCTTCAGCTGTTCAATTGTTTCTGGATTCTGTAGGTACACCTGGTCTTTCAAGTGTCCCCACAGAAAGAAGTCACAGGGGTTCATGTCTGGCGAATAGGGAGGCCAATCCACGCCGCCTCCTGTATGTTTCGGATAGCCCAAAGCAATCACACGATCATCGAAATATTCATTCAGGAAATTAAAGACGTCGGCCGTGCGATGTGGCCGGGCACCATCTTGCATAAACCACGAGGTGTTCGCAGTGTCGTCTAAGGCAGTTTGTACCGCCACAGATTCATGAAGAATGTCCAAATAGCGTGATGCAGTAATCGTTTCGGATCTGAAAAATGGGCCAATGATTCCTTTGGAAGAAATGGCGGCCCAGACCAGTACTTTTTGAGGATGCAGGGACGATGGGACTGCACCATGGGGCTTTTCGATTCCCCATATGCGCCAGTTCTGTTTATTGACGAAGCCGTCCAGGTAAAAATAAGATTCGTCAGTAAACCAAATGCTGCCCACATGCATATCGCCGTCATCAATCCTGTGCACTATATCGTTAGCGAATGTCTCTCGTGCAGCAATGGTAGCGGCACTGAGGGGTTGCCGCGTTTGAATTTTGTATGGATAGAGGTGTAAACTCTGGCGCATGAGGCGATACGTGGACGTTGGCGTCATTTGGACCGCAGCTGCAACACGGCGAACGGAAACCCGAGGCCGCTGTTGGATCACCTGCTGCACTAGCTGCGCGTTGCCCTCTGTGGTTGCCGTACGCGGTCGCCCTACCTTTCCAGCACATTCATCCGTCACGTTCCCAGTCCGTTGAAATTTTTCAAACAGATCCTTTATTGTATCGCTTTTCGGTCCTTTGGTTACATTAAACCTCCGTTGAAAACTTCGTCTTGTTGCAACAACACTGTGTTCTAGGCGGTGGAATTCCAACACCAGAAAAATCCTCTGTTCTAAGGAATAAACCATGTAGTCTACAGCACACTTGCACGTTGTGAACAGCACACGCTTACAGCAGAAAGTCGACGTACAGAATGGCGCACCCACAGACTGCGTTGTCTTCTATATCTTTCACATCACTTGTAGCGCCATCTGTTGTTGAAAATTGTAACAACTGTAATTTCGAAAGTTTATCCGCCTGAAAATGTACTGTTGTCCCAAGCATATTGCAACAAACGGTGTATTTCTATCGCTGCTCGTTTAGTTTTTATTGCCGATTCAAATATACCGGTCATTTTTGAACACCCTGTATAAACTGGATGTAGAATGTTAAGTTGCGTCCGTGAGAAAATTTGTGATATTGTGAAACAAGCGAAGATTGCATACATCGATGTTCAAACAACACGATAATTTCTGGTGTTAATGTCCTCTTTCATGTGCTTTTACAACGAAAATATCTAAGGATAAGCCTTTTCTTAAGCACGTAAGCGTTTGAATAACTCACTTCAAGTGATATCATAAGCTCCACTCCGTTATTAGAGTTTAAATGTCGGTGTCCACGTCACCTATGAATCGCAGTCAGAGACGACACACTTATTAATAACTGGAGTAGTGCTTTGCAAAAATCACTCCGATATTACTTATAACTGGTCTACAAGACGCCAGTAACCTACAAGAGTTACACTTAGATCTTATCAGTTCTTCAACAAAACTCTAGGTGCCGTTAATAGCTCCACTCAGTTTGTTCCATGAAACCCACAGGCACTGAATTCATATCCGTCGTAATGTAGTTCGTTGATTTGTATTTAACCAACAATGACTATGTTGCTGCGTAAAGGAGTATAACATTTCGTAAAGCTTTCATAAAGTTCTGTTTGCATTCATTACTGAAGTGCAAAATAATCAGTCTAAATCTTCGCAATATTAACTGCCAAAAATAACGCAACACTTCCGATTCTATACAAAGCATGCTAACATTTACTTCAATTTTAACTTCCATTTATTCACTCTGAGCGGTGATAATACCCATTTAAAGTTGCTTGGCTAATATTCCTTCAAGTTGAAAGTCTCATAATTAAAATTTGTGGTATTAAACAATTCCCACAACCGAGGTATCTTAACAAGTCTTCCTGCGTACACTGATTCACCAACAGACACGTGTCTAACGGAACACAACGCTTAACATTCACAGTCGGACATCAGATACAACAGTGACTAAATTTTATCATTTACTTTATTAGCAAGACATTTTTAATAATTAAATTCAGTCTCGACAACGTCTTCCATGTCGTCTCCCGGCCAGTGGCTGTCGGCTGCACCCCAAAAGTGTCGGCACACCCGCTGCCGCGTCGTCAAACAGCGTGCAATATCTTTCTCAACTCGATCGTGGATCATGAAGCAAATACAGAATAAATATTTTTAGCACTTCAGACAAAATGTACAGTACAAAATTATTACACGCATTCCTATTTCTCGAGCGTCACTTAGCGGAAACTATCAGCGTTGGTCACGATTCATCGTAAACAATGACTTACAGGCTGAGCGCCACCTGGTGACGCTGTGGGGACGAGACGCGGAAAGTATATAAGCGGAACGGAGCAGAGACGATTGGAGAATTATTTTGACAGTGATTGGAAAATTGGAAATTTGTGGGAAGGACTATGGGACCAAATTAAACTAACTTACGCTGACGACAACACACACACCCACACCCGAGGGAGGACTCAAACCTCCGGGGGGGGGGGGGGGGGCAGCCGCACGATCAGTGACAAGACCCCTCAGGCTGCACGACTACACCGCGCGGCTTTTGACAATGATACCGGCCGCAGAGGACGATATCCTGTGACATCAGAGATTTTAACAAATGCCAGTTTGCAATCGCTGCCACCTGATAATAAGCACAACGTAAATGGCAATGCTTTCCGGTTGTTAGCATGCTACACTCGTAGGCATCTGCTGGAAGTCTTTGAAGGACGGTGAAACCAGCTGAGCTGGTCGTTGTGGCCGAGCGGTTCTAGGCACTTCAGTCCGGAACCGCGCTGCTGCTACGGTCGCAGGTTGGAATGCTGCTTCGGGCATGGATGTGTGTGCTATCCTTAGGTTAGTTAGGTTCAAGTAGTTCTAAGTCTAGGGGACTGATGACCTCAGATGTTAAGTCCCATAGTGCTCAGAACCATTAGAACCATTGAAACCAGCTGTAAGCGGAAAGGTGTTGGACCTCCGGGCCTCATCACAGGACTGTTTCAGAGCACACCGTTCAGTGCACAGTGGTGAAACTGAGAATCCGTAACAGAAGATCCCTACATGTTTCCATGTCAACCCAACGATACTGGCAATTACGTCTGCAGCGGTCACGGGATCTTCGAAATGAGGCCTTGGGTCAAAGGAAACTTGTTACCTGTGTGGACGAATCACGTTTATTTTTTCACCAGGGCGATGGTCCTGTGCGGACACGCTGTCATCCAGCTCAAAACATGTGCTGTGGCACGGACGCAGGCGCTGGGGGCAGTAATAAGCTACGGGATGCAATCCCCTGGGCTTCCATGGGACCTGCGGTGGTAACCGAAGGCACCATGACAGCGGTGGACTATATGAACTGTAATACGGGTTGTCTGCAGCCCTTCATGACTGATGTCTTTCCCAGTGTTTATGAAACAAGGCGAGAATCATGCCGCAGTGATCTGTGGAGGAGATTAATATTTAACGTTCCGTCGACATCGAGGTCGTTAAAGACGGAGCACAAGTTCTGATTAGGGAAGGGAGGAGAAGGAAATCGGCCGAGCCCTTTCGAAGACATCCTAGCATTTGCCTTAAGGGATTTACAGAAATCACGGAAAACCTAAATCAGGATGCGAGCCGTGAGCGCTATCCATTGCGGTAATCCGCTCTGTACAGTGATATGAGAAGCGTGATAGTGAGCTCACGTTGATCTCGTCTAATAAGGACTTGATGGAACACTTCTGGACGCTATTGATCCGTCCCCTCAAACGACCGGCCGTAATTTACGTGAGTTCGGTAACTTGTGCATGAACATCCGGCCCGCATCTCGTGGTCGTGCGGTAGCGTTCTCGCTTCCCACGCCCGGGTTCCCGGGTTCGATTCCCGGCGGGGTCAGGGATTTTCTCTGCCTCGTGATGGCTGGGTGTTGTGTGCTGTCCTTAGGTTAGTTAGGTTTAACAAGTTCTAAGTTCTAGGGGACTGATGACCATAGATGTTAAGTCCCATAGTGCTCAGAGCCATTTGAACCATAAACATCCGGTGCCACGCAACTCCGGAAACTTACCAAGGACTTGTCGATTCCATGTCATGCAGACTGGCTGCTGTGTAGGGTTCCGAAGGCAGTTCAACACGGTATTAAGCAGGTTGTAATTGCTTAGCGGGTGAAGGGAATGGTAAGGTACAGACCCGAAAATAGCAACAAATGTAAAATAAGTAATCATTAAATTACATACAGGGTGTTACACTAAATGTGTTTGCCTCTGTAAGTTACGAAGTAATAGACGACGGAAATATTTATTGCGGTAGGTCACCATAAAAAACGTTACACTGTCTGCCGAACAGTTTATTGTGTTATTATCCAAAGACTTACAGCAAAAAGATACAATCATTAAAATGGAACAATAGTTGTTTCTATCATGCACTGGAATCAGTAACACCAGCTGTGTATACTTCAATTTATATTACATTCCTATCACTTTTAGTTTGGGAGCTTCAACCCCTCAAAGTTTCAAGGGCAGCTACCACACACTGTGCATAATGCATGGCTGTGTGGTGGGTGATGGATGTTCTGGCGGTGGGAAGTTGATTTAAACGAGATGTTCAAATGTGTGTCCATGTTTCTGAATGCACAATGCAATACGCCTTCTGAAGAATGTAATATAGCCAGTGTCCTCGATGCGCCGTTTCAGATCATCTGGGGATGTGGACTCAGTGACATAAACACGATCCTTTAGATATCCCCACAAAAAGAAATCTAATGGTGTTAAATCGGGCGACCTTTCGGGCCATGAATGAGGCCCATGGCGCCCCAACCACCTTCCTGCAGACCTGTTGTTTAGTTCTTCCACAAAAGCACACACAGAGTGGGCTGGGTGACCATCGTGCTGCATCCATTTATGGACTCTCGTGTGTAGACACACATGTTTAAGGAGACCGCCCAAACTGTCGACTATAAACGCGGGATATAACTCACCTGTCAGTGTACCTGGGAAGTAGTGTGGACCGATGATTTCATCCCCAAAGGATTCCACACCTTACATTATTAGACCACCTACGTTGACGTTGAGGGTCGACAGGTCGTACCCACCGAGGATTGTCTGCGGCCCAGCAGTGCACGTTATGGCGATTCATTGCACCATAATTTGTGAACGTGGACTCATCAGAGAACATAACACCTTGTAAAGACTCCAGCGTGAAATTACGCTTGGCCCATTCACAGAATTCACGGAAATCGTTCCCATGCAGCTCTTGGGTCAGTGACAGGCGGTATGGGTGAAACCTGTGGCCGTGTACTATACGCCACACATATATGAGACTGACACCACCGACTGCAGCAACGGCTTGTAAGCTGACATGAGGATCGTGGTGTACTGCAGCCAAAACAAACACCTCCGTCCCCTCACTTCTTGCACTTCTTCGTCTGTCACTGCGGCGCATTACCAAGCTGCCTGTTTCCCGAAGACGCTGTTCGGCACGTAAGAACGTAATGGCTGCCGGAGCTATTCGTCCAGGATATTTCACGCCTGCTTCAGTGGCATCGTGTCGGCACTCTCCGAGCATCAGCAACATGTCAACGTACTCGATGTTCGTGTATGCCATCTTCAACCGATGTCAGTAACTGTGATAAATTGAGCCTCGTTTGTTTGTGTGGCTCGAACTGTCGGGTATACGGCCGTGTGTGGCGACAGTCGGCAGTCTAACAGCGCATTAAGGAAGCTTCTCGCTCCGTGAAACCGGCGACGTTGCAACTCGGCCGCGTAACGTTTCTTATGGTGACCAACCGTAATAAATATTTCCGTCTTCGTAACCTACAGAGGCAAACACTATATATATATATATATATATATATATATATATATATATATATATATATATATCGCACTAGGCAGTGGTAACAGTGCTAAATTATCATTGGTCCAGACCATCAAAGACTAGCATACATGGGTGTTTCAAAGTTCTGACGGGACTTGTGTCACTTTGAGTAAAACGCACATTTACGCCAACAGCATTAAAAAGTACAACTTAGCAAAACGTGACTTACTCACCTTGTAGTAAGTCCACACCTTACTTAGACTGAATCAAAGATGTAATATGGGTGAAAATGACGTATGCCACTTTTAAGGAAACAGCAGTTCATTTAAACAGAGACAAAAGATATATAATGTAACTAATCGTGGCGTACGCTAGCTTTAAGAGAACAGAAATTTTCTGAAACTGAGTCCAAAGATGTGATATAGCTTAGACGTGACGTATATGACGTTTATGAAAACAGAAATTTACTTAAACACAGTCAGAAGCTACAATACAGCTTAGAAACAGAAGTTTATTTAACAGAATCCAAGTATATATAGCATAGCTTCGACTTGACGTGCACACCGCAGAATTTACAAAATACAACATCTTTAATGAAAATAATTCCAAATTATACAATAGCTGGTCGTCAGGCGCGGCATCCTTAAAGGGAGCAAGTATTCTTTTGCTTAAGCAGTTCACAACCGCGTCAGGTGTGGAATATCATGTAACACCGAACGCGCCTCAGTAGAATGGAAGGAGAAATTTTTAACAGGCAAGGCTAACTATAAAACACGGGACTCTCGCACTGAGAATAGCCGTAGAATACAAGACGAACATAAAGGTTATCTACAGAATTTTTAATACCTATCGCTCCAGATTCGAATCTCAGCAATAGAGGCTTGATAGCAGGTACTTCTGTGGTGCAATCAAATAACAGGTTGAAACGTCCCCTTTGAGCTGTTACATTGATTGTTCAACAGTGTTAGAAATACAAAATTTTAATCGCCAGTTACACTTGAAACATCCCCTTTGAAAAATTAATGAATTACTGTGCTGATAAACGTCTACGTTATTTGATTTTCAAACAGCTGAGCAAAACTGAACGTACTCAGACATTTCTCTCTTTACTTATTCTGATCATCATTAAACTGACACACAATATTTTTAGCGCAACGCAATCGGACTTTTAATAATGACCTACACCTTTCATCAATCACTTACCTCACAAAAGTCTTCATTAGTCGAACTACTGCAATACAGCGAGCGCCAATGCTGCCAGCTAAATAAAACATTCTAACTACTGAAGTCACTAACTACTGATAGGCATAGTTAGAAAATGAAAGATTTTGATAAAGAACAAACAATGTATTTACCTCAATAGTGTTCAAAAGCCATAATACATATATATCAGTTCATGACATCCAGTCTTACAAATTTACTGTCTCTGATGGACACACGTCCAGATCATCCGCTCTCAAAACTCCGCCATCTCTCCCCCCACATCCACCACTGCTGGCGGCTCACCTCCAACTGCGCAACGCTACGTGCTGTTAACATAACAGCCAACTGCCCAACACTACAATAGCAAATTCCAACAATGCAAACCAGCCACACACTGCAAGCAGCACAGTCAGTGATTTTCATATAGAGCGCTATATGGCATTACCAACATAAAAACCTAAACAGCCTACTTACTAGGTAACAGATTTGGACCAAGGCAAAACTTTAAACCTGTGGCGGCAACAACACCTACTGCTGACATGATATCAGTTAGCCTTAAAACAAGATGATGTTATCCAAAGCAATTAAATTAGTCACGGGTCAACTAGATCTAACTTTCAAAAAGGCCGATACGTAAGTATTTGAGCTGTAGCTATCAACACCAGTGACAAGACAACACGACGCTATGCGAGGGAGACACCTAGCTGCATCTGACTCCTTTTAAGTTACTAATGTGCTACTGCACATAAAAATTACAGTAACTAAAAAAATACAAGGAATAGAATACAATTACCTTCGTAATGAAATATTGACTTCAGTAGGCACAGCCATGCTCAAATTTAGTCACTGCAATTGCGCCTCACCATTAACAGTCAGCGACACGTACATAAATCTTTATATATCAGTGCTCTTTCAGACAAAACTATGTAAACGTCATCTGAAACTTATAATGACACTTAGACACGCTCACCAAAAACCTTAAAACTAACCAATGACAATGAAGAAACGCTACCAAGACCAAAATTAAATTCAAACTTAGTTACGTACAAAAAATGACTGATGCCGCACACAAACTACAGCAGAAATAAGATTTGACTCATCCACGTTAATGAGCACTACTTGCACATAAATCGTATGTCACAGAATACACACGCACACACACACACACACACACACACACACACACACACACACACACACACACACACACACACACATACAAGCAATGTAAATCACAAGGTAACAACGTCACTGGCAGATGCATTTACACTAGGCCATCCTCACTACTGTGACGCTGGTAGTAGGCAAGAGAATCCCACGAGCTTGATAACTACTTATTTCCAAAAACTAGTTTCTCGTAAGCCTTGCACTTCCACAAGTGCGGCTGCAAATAGCCAGATGTGTCACAGGTTCTGTGAATACTATCAGAAGTATACATGCCTCAACTCAGCGCCGTTCAAACATCGGCTGTCGCCGCCAGTAATCATCAGCCGAGTTCACTACAACAGCGCAGCAGAGCTACTCGGCACAACCCAGTTCACTCCTCCAACCCACAAACACCGTCTCTGCACGTTGCTCTCTAGCCGGCCGATGTGGCGGAGCGGTTCTAGGCGCTTCAGTCTGGAACCGCGTTACCGCTACGGTCGCAGGTTCGAATCCTGCCTCGGGCATGTATGTGTGTGATGTCCTTAGGTTAGTTAGGTTTAAGTGGGTCTGAGTTCTAGGGGCCTGATGACCTCAACAGTTAGGTCCTATAGTGCTCAGAGCCATTTGAACCAACGTTGCTCTCACCGGCCCGTCCAAGCTCTCTCCTCGCCATCGGCGCTGACCTCCAGCGGCCAACCCACCGCCAGAGACACTTGCTACGGCAGTTATATCGAAACGGGCGAATAAATTATCTGTATACCCGCCGCACGGTACAATCATATAGTTTTGTCTCATCGTTGTGTATTATAATGTAAACAACGTAAGTAAACTGAATTAGTGCCCACTAATGACAGCGAAATAGCATGTTTGGATTATAAAAATGTGTTGTTTGCAGAACAAACAAATGTGAATTTCCACAAATTAGTTACGTCAATTCTAAAGCAATAATTCAATCAAAGTTGAAATTTAAAATTTAAAAATCTGCACTGAAGCTTTCAGCAGGAACTATTTGAAAGGATACTGGATTCTTACAACTGCCCGCTCACCCACCCCTGTCCCCCCTACCACTGCCAGTATGCAAATCGAGTTACCCACGACATATTGCAGTTCTCACATTTCTCCATCTAATGTCATCTAAATCGTACAGTCGAACTGAGCTACGGATAGAAATTACAACTTAATACACAGAAAAGTCTTTGTTTCGCAGCACCACCGATCTGATTTCGGCCTCTCATCTATGGTCAATCAATCACTCTCATTAACGCATCCTGCACAAGGGTTGCTCAGAAAGTTATACATCGCATTTTTTCTTCAACAAATGTTTATTGAACATAATGAGAATTACACACACGAAAGAATGGTTTTATCTACACACCCTATTTTTTCCACATAATCTCGATCCCGTAATATGGTCTTCCTCCAGCGCGAATCAAGGACGTGTATGCACTGTCGGTACCAAACCTTGTGTTGGTGGTGGAGTCAGTGCTTCACTGCGTGACTCAGCTCCTCACGTCCTCTGCCACGAATGGCATCCTTTAATGTCACAAACAAAAGTAAGTCCAAGGGCCGCAGCAGTCCTCAGACTTCTGTGGGGTCGAGCGTTATCGTGTCGCAGGAAAACATCTCTTGTGTTGCCAACGCGCCGAAGTCTCCGGAAGCGTATCTTGAGTTTTGTTAATGTGTTGACATATGCTTATGAATTAATGGTACCACCTCTTGGCATCACATCAATGAGAATCAGACCTTCAAAGTCCTAGAACACGGTGATCATGACCTTGTCGGTGGAAGCAGTTGCTTTGACTTTTTTCTTCTGTGGGGAGTGGGAATGGCTCCATTACATCGACTGTCGTTTTGGTTCGAGCTCAAAATGGTGAATCCATGTTTCATCACCTGCCACACTCCGGGATAAGAAGGCCTCCCCCTCACCTTCGAAATGGTGGAACAAATCAAGACAAAAGTTTTTTCAGTGCGATTTGTGATCCACCGTTAGACATCCCGGGACCCATCTTGCACACACTTTCGAATATCCAAGAGTGGGGATAATTGCATCCACACTTCCTTTGCTGATTGACAGATGCAGTGCCAACTGCCGAGTCGTAATGCGTCTGTCCTCGCGAATGACAACGTCAGCTCGCTCCAACACGTCAGGTGAGACATCCGTGGACGCTCTCCACGACCTCTGCAAATCGTGGATCTCCGCCGAACCGGCTTCTGACGACCTCACCCTCTTTACACAGTGACTATACTTCTGCCGACAGCAGATGCTCCATAGACTTTGCACAAGCGTTTGTGAACATTCCCCACAGTTTCTTTCTCTGCAGTGAGAAATTCAATGACGACACGTTGCTTGTAACGTACAACACCTACAGACGCCATTTGAAACTGTCCTGCAGCTACGCTATCTGTCGGAAGTGACGGAAACTTGGAGCGCTCACTCAGGAAACTTCAGATAATACATACGTAACGTTTCGCATTCGCAGCTTTGTTTTCGGCTGATAAAAAAAAAAAAAAAAAAAAAAAAAAAAAAAAAGAATTCGGTGCATTTCTTTCTAGGAAACCCTCGTAGTTAAGACCAACTGCACATCGGAGACTAAACTGGGACGCAGTCCTTATTAGCCAGCACTGAAAACCAATGGAAATTACTACAATATCAGGCCACGCCTGTGGTCTACATACTCCCACGTTCATCCTTACCTTAAAATATCACACTTTTTCGTTCTATTCTATGCGAATGTTACGTCATTCTTCACGCTTCCCAGCTTTCACAGTTCGTTTCAAATACTAGAGCAACTCTTCCAATACACCTGTCTTCCCCAACCAGTTTCGTATACAAAGTCATCCAGTTCCCACATATCCTCCTCTTCCTGTAGCAGCTTCGACCCCAATAAAGTGGAGCACCTAGCCCCAGAGCCCAATATTCTATACTATAACCACTATTCTGGGTACCCTGCTGTAGCATTACACCCACATTATACTTTTTATTCAGATCAGTCTCCATTCTATCTTCCATCCACTATAAATTCTACAAACTTACACTCCCCTACAATGAAATTCATACCGACATATATCCTTCATTTCTAGCCCCAACTTGTGAGCGGTATATTCGAGTTTTGAGTAGCTCGCAAGTCTCAAAGAGTATATAGTCCATGCTCTCGCCTGCTGGAGAAGTTGTATCTGTTGTTCGCTAGCGAAGGAGCGTGTCATCAAGCTGTACCTGGGCACAGTCTTGTCAGCCAGTAAACTTGCTTGTGTCAGAGCTTCAAGTAAGGGCCATTTGGATGGGGATACTCCTGCTGTGGTTACCACCTGAAGCTTTTAATACCGTTCTCGCCGCTGACGAATGTCAAGTTGAGCCATTTTGTCCTGTGTATCACTGAGACAGGCATTTCTGAGCTGAAGTGTTCAGGGATTGTGATGGATGCATTGCTTGCTGGCGGTGCGTAGGCATAACTACACAGGCGAACATTAATAAAACAGACAAAGTGCAGGGACGGGTTCCTGGCTCGAAAAGGACGCAAAAAAGTTCCTATGAACGTGTTTCGGGAAGTACATCGTTGGCACGGCAGATGGCACTGACGAAGTTCGTCTGACCACGTGCCGGTGATTCCTTGTGTGATTGATTGAACGTACTATAAGCAGCAGATTGGACCGGTATGCATGTTGGAAACAAGTCGAGATGGTGTCTGTGTACGGCCAAGCAGAAGGAAACGGTCGAGAGGCAGCATGGCTATGCCAAAGCAAGTACTCTCACGGAATCCAACCAGATCACATAACATTTCAAGATCTTTCTGAGCGTTTGTGTGATCATGTGCCCTTTCATACTGACCCCCAGAAAGGGCTTGAAATGCTTTGTGCTATGGCTTCGATCCGTGAGGGTACTTGCTTTGGCATAGCCGTGCTGCCTCTCAACCGCTTGGCCAGCACAGACACCATCTCGGCTTGTCCCCGACATGAATATCGAACCATTCTGCTGATTACAGTACATTGGGTCAATCACACAGCCTGCAACTCACAAGGTACGTGGTCAGAGGAACTTTCATTTGTCAGCGCCATCTATCATGGCAACGATAAGTTTGGGGGCACATATTCACAGGAGGTTTTTTCCTCCGCTTACAGTCAGGCATCCGTACCTGCAGTTTGTCCGTTTTTGAATGTTCACCCTGTATATTACATGATTCTCGGGTTTGCAACTGTGTATTTGTGACGAGTCACAACGAACTGATTAACATATGCAGAGTCCCTTCAGACTGGAGCGGCGTACTCTATAGCAGAGAAGCACAGAGCATGAGCGAAAGTGCGGAGAACGCCGGGCGCCGCTGCGAACATAATCATTTTTATGTGACTGTGTGGTACTGTACATTTATGTAGCTCCTTGGAATACAATTGAATCTTCGGTTCTAAAGCTATAATGCCCGTTTTCTGAATAATAAGTGAAGTTCATTTCAATTTTCTCTTGAAGTCATCTCTCAGTCTTCGAATCTTATGCTCAAGTGTACATGTACTCGCTTAGCATTTGTTTACGTTATTAGCGTGTGCCGGCTCATCTTATTGCAAATGATCGGCAGAAGAAAAAGTATAGGGCTATTCAAAAAGAAGAAACAGGTTTAAAACATTTACATCTTCCAAATTACAAAAGGTAGCACTGTAATTCCATCGTTCCTGGACAGACAACAGTTTAAGACTTTGAACAGTTCGGATAGACGTCCCAGTCACGGCCGCATTGGCGCTGCTATTTTCTTCTTCATGGAGAAAACTGACTGGAGTAACCTATTTAGATATACTTCAAAACTGGTTATTTCCTCAACCTGAATGTTTCAAATGAGTTCATCTTCGTGCAAGACGGTGCCCCACCTCATGTCTCTAAGCACGTCCGACGTTACCTGAATGACACCATTCCAGCACACCTTGTCACTTTTATCTGTGGGGCTACTTTTGTCCCCCCTATGCCTGACAGTCTTAAAAGTCTGCGACATCACATTGTTGAAGCTGTGAATTCGACAACGATAGACGAGCCACTTGGAGTGTTGCAGAAAATGAGCCGTCGGTTTGGATTTTTTCGTGAAACACGTAGTACTCACATTGAATGCGTAAAAAATTGAACTTTTCTGTTCCCAGGAACGTTGGAATTGTGTTTCTATCTTTTATAGTTTGGAAGCAGTAATTGTCTCAAATCTGTTCCGTCTTTTTGAATAACCCAGTACTGACATCGTCAGAAAAAGCATTTCCTTCTTTGAGTGTAATTTTTAACACAATCAGTGTAGGTCCGAGTCGCAGAGAACTACAGGACACGTGTTGCTGCCATCAATGCTTCAAAAAAATGGTTCAAATGGCTCTGAGCACTATGGGACTTAACATCTGTGGTCATCAGTCCCCTAGAACTTAGAACTACTTAAACCTAACTAACCTAAGGACATCACACACATCCATGCCCGAGGCAGGATTCGAACCTGCGACCGTAGCAGTCGCGCGGTTCCGGACTGAACGCCTAGAACCGCTAGACCACCGCAGCCGATATTTGGCATTTAACCTACTTATCGTTAGGTAATGGACCATATAAAACGCAGCATCTCTGCATTTCACATGTCTTTTCTACAGAAGGAGGCGCATTTACATTTATAGGTTGTATTAGGACAGTTGGAGATCTTGGTTGTGATTTGGTTTCCTTTAACACATGTCAAAAACCTCTTCGCGTATTCCGTTGCTCCATGAAACTTTGGTACTACATATTTCATAAACAGTAATTGGCTTGCATTGTTGTTCATTAAAGGGTCAAATATGAAACCAAGTGTAATATTTTCAGGACATTAATACAGAGGTCGTAAGTGGATGGTATGCACCCGAAGCAACTTCCAGCCTCACCCTGTCCAAACACCACTATCAGTAGCGTCATTCGCGTGTGCTGTACAAATTGCAGTGTTAAGGTTTCTGGTATAGCCTCTTGTTCTCCTTCCAGCCCTCTTAAAAATATCAGTTACCTCTTGCGGTTTCTTTCGTAGCGCCTAAACAGCTATCAATTTTTTATCTTCATCATGATCGTAATCTTTCTCAGCATCGTTATTACTATGTATTTTAACTAACGGAAAGCATTTCCTGCCGATAAAATTTTTAAGTTTTCATCAGACTTCTCTTTAACCGCGTAATGTGCAATTACCTATAGCTTTAAATTATCAGTCATCATAAAGTTTGTCTGATTTTATCATTTCAGAGATATATACATTTTTGCCTGAAGAGCGAAGCAATAATAAAGGAAAAGAATTACTAGCGTGATGTTTACACCGACTTTTAATTTACTGAATTCAATCTGGTAAAGCTTTTGATACAAATTTAAACGGAAAGGGTGACGTACATCATAGAAGAACGCATTTGAAACATTTTCATAAATCACACAGCACTTTCTGAGAGACGTTCCTCTTGTGAAAGGCATTCATTCTTGTGTGAGCCCCATTGACAATGCAAAGCTTCCTGCTAATGACAGCCACATTCATACGAAACCTCTCTAAAGTCAGTTCGGAAGGCAACGCAGAGAATTCCTTTATAATCTGCATAATATTAATCGTTTCCATGCAGACCACACTCTTGGCGTATATCGCTCTTATTCGACGATCTTTCCTTGCACAATGTGCGTCTCGATTTACATATTCCTGCTACGCGGATCGTGTTTCTCTCGGCAATAAAAGGGATTCGCCGGCGACATTTATTCCATTCCTAAATTCTGCGAGGTTTTCTAGCTGGCAGTAACCATGCATATTAAGGAACATCCATCAACGCCACGGTGCTGAGCTCCTAGCAGTCGCGTTTAAACCATTAGGCGCTACTGCCATATCGTACGTTGCGCTCTCGTATACTACCGTGCTTCCGGCCCCACGGAAAGAAACGTAACATCTCGAAACACTACTAAGAACTCAGTTCGATTCACGATATTATTGATATTCAAATATTCAATGCTCGGACTGGTAGATACGCTGACGTATACAGTAACGAATACACTGACGAGCCAAAACATTACGACCACCTGCTTAATAGCTTGTTTGCCCCTCTCTGGAACGAAATACAACACCGATTCTGCGTATCAGGGATCTGACAGTTGGTTGGTAGGTTTGTGGAGGTATGTGGCATCAGATGTCTACGAACAGGTCATGTAATTCGCGTAAGTAACGGGCCGCTGATCTGTGTACGGGGTGATGGCACCCGATAGCAAACCAGATGTGTTCCATAGATGCTCCTCAAACCACTTTAGCACCGTTCTGACTCCGACAAACGGACAATTATACTGCTGAAAGATGACATCGCCGTCGGGGAAGTCATCAAGCAGGAAAGGATGCAGATGGTTCGCAGGTATCAACCTGTCTTCCTTTACTGTCACAGGTCCCATGGAAGAGAATGTCTCCCACAGCGTAACACTGCCCCCACCAGCTTGCGTCCGTGGAGAGCTGCGCGTTTCGAGACGCCGTTCTCCTCGATGATTGTGTTTGTGGAGACGGCTATCGGCCCACTGCAGCAAAAATTGATTCATCCGAAGAGCCGACACGTTTCCATTGACTGAGAGTCGAATCCCGCTGGTCCCATGCCCACTGCAATCGTAATTGACGACATCTTTGGGTCAAAATGTGAACACTAGAGGAGGGTGCCTACCGCGGAGCTCCATGTTCAACAATGTACGATATGAACGGTGTGCCTCGAAACACTTATGTGTACACCAGCATTACGCTCTTTCAGCAGAGATGCCATAGGTTACCATGTATCCTACTTTACAGAGCACTGGAGCCTCTGAATCCCACCTTCTCTTAAGAGTCACGGATGTGCAAATATTTAGCGCCTAGTGGTAGTTTCACTGTCCTTCTACCTCTTTCCGTAGATGCTCACGACAGTAGTACGTGAACGTTCAACCAGCTTCTCTGTTTTCGAGATACTCGTTCACAGGCCCTGCTTAGTAATAATCCACTCTTTCTCAAAGCCGCTTATCTCTACAGACTTCCCCACATGCAGCCCATGTCTCCGCTAGTGTGATCCCTCGAGGGTGTCTGCTCCGCTTACATATTTTTGTTACGCGTCACGTGTCCGCAACGTCATCAGGTGGCATCCAACATTGCGGTGGGCAGTGTTCATAACGTTTTGGCTTATCGGTGTATAAAAATTATCTAACAGTACCATTACTCTGAAGACCCACTGGCTATACAAGCTAGTTATACAAGACTGTTTCATCTGTGACACTGATGAACAAGTGGTTGGTACGAACTGTCGGATCACTGTATCCGAACAACAAGACACAGCAGCTGTACCGTCCTTCCAAATACCTGAAAGACTGAAAGACATGACTGAGAACACCTGCGGCACGAGGTCGAATAACGCTGCTGCTAATGCAAACTATGTGCAAAATGTGTTAACCAGCCAAGGCGTTAGTATGTGAACGTATTACATCTTCTAATAAAGCTAGTAAAATCTATTAAAAAAGCTTTATACGACATAATCACCAGTAATCGTGGCCAGAGATGCAGCATCCTCTGTTGTCTTAGGAGATGTAACATTCGTTTCCATTTTGATGTAGCGTAAGGGAGTTTAATGAACGCTGATTAAGTGAAATACTTTACATGTGTTATTATCATTGGTGCTGCATTACTCCTGCAGAGGCTTCTGATGCCCTATTTTGTTGCCCCGATTTACCTTTAATGGCACCCACTTTTAATACATGTTGAATATAGAGTAGGGATTCCTGAATGTTGTCTGCTGATTTATTTTCTGAGTACATACACAGAATGGCTTACACTGCAGTGAGAGAGCTAGATCAGACGAGTTTTATACCGTCTCATCGGATGCAGTACCCTGAATATCGCGTACACCACAACATCAAAGACAGTGAATCTCCACAGTAAGCTGGTCTTGAGGACGCGAGCGACAGTGTTGCACCCAATGTTGCCCCCTTCTCAGAATAATTAGTAAAAAATGGTATAAGTTAATGGTGATAATTTTAAATTTCGTGAAATAATCTCGTAAAACTACAATCGTACACGATTATATCGCATAAAACTTTCGGCCTCATTAATAAGCAGTGTGGGTACCGGCTTTAGACCTAGGTATTCCATCCACACTTTTCCATGGAGTGAAGATGATGTCGTTGCCCGTGGTTGAGGTATGTTTCATTACAAGTGAGAGTTGTCGAAACGGGTTGACTGTCGGTGCCTGTGGATCAGGCAGGAACCTATAAGCATAATGCACAATGAGACTTTCCGGTCGTAACACATAGTCTGCGTATAGGGCTAGCTGCATAGGTATCCGTGGCCAGACGAGTACCTTCTAATAGATAGCGAAAAAGACCTTTAAAAATCGAAGTCTTGTTAATACATGCGACTCGTGTTCGTAATGCAACCTAATGACACGACAACCATACATTCAGCAAACCTGCGCGCTTATCTCCCCAACCGTATGCTTGGAGAACTTGAAAACCTTAAATGCGTTGAAAAAAGTCTACTTTCAGTTCTCTCAGTTACGTTAACCAAGATAGGCTGTTGTCAAAAACCTTCATAATTCTAATCAGATCTGCGCTCGGGAGAGAGACTTCCACATTCAGGGCAGGTGGGTGGCAAATGCGCCACGTGCAGTGAAAGTATGTGGACACTGCCTGAATCCAGGGCGTGGAGATCACTCTACCAGCATCTTCAGTGACAACTGCAATAATCCTGTCACTTTTATAGGAATGGCGGTGATACAATACGCAGCAAAGTGGTCCATGAATGGGTAGCATTATACGTGACACTTTATAAAATATGATATGGCACTGTTTGGGATGGACGATGTGATGCTTAAGACCCTTCCATGTCGGGCACTACTCCCCTGCTCTCAGCCACGTAAGAGAACTACGCCGCATTTTTACCTGAAATATCGATGTGTCTGGAAGGATATGAAGGCATCTCAAGATATCCCATTGGAGAAACCACAGCAGAATGTTATGCTTCCAATTGATACCAGTATGTAGAAGCAACCCTAACAAGTGTTACTTGCGTAGGAATACCTGCTGCATAGCGTCCTCCAGAAGAGACAGGTTAGCAGTGAAAGCGATTGAAGAGCGATCTAGATACGAGAACCCAAAAAAAAGCGTCGAGCAATCTAACCTTCTTAGTTTCTTTCACACGTCACTGCTACGAAGAACCTTCCTCACAACCATTCAGGAGCGCGAAGTCATTCCCTTATTTCTGGAGGGGTAGTGAAATGGCTTAGTGTATCTTCTCTCTAAAATATAGTTCAGGTAGACAACTATGAATCTATTCATCGTTGGAATGAAAATCCAGCTGCCATTCTCAGCAAGAACTCAGTAGTTTCACAATGCTGGATCGCGCTTATGTGATGTCAGCCAGTTCAACGATGTAGTCCGCCATTGTTTTCGCTATAATTCTCTGTCTGTTACGGAGACTAGACATCGCAGGATGCCAGTACATCTCATGTTATTTCTCGTAGTAATGAGAATGATTTGTGCTTATAGTATACTTGGTCGGGAGACCCCTTTAGAGGAGTTTGGCAGCGTGGTGCTAGTCTTTTTATTTGACGCCACTTCGACGATCTGCGTCTCGATGATGAGCGAAGAAAATCTCGAATCGGCCAAAAACTGAAACTGCGCTCCTTGCACGGCATTCAGCCGCGCTAGCCACTCAGCTATTGAGGGAGAATCTGAAACTTCTTTATTAAATATTTTACTTAAACTGCTGAGTGAAATTGAATGCAAGTGAACCAACTTTCTCTTTACTTATTCTTATCAGGTCAACACTGACCCACAATATTCTAGCGCAACGCAATCTGACTGCTCAAAAAAATTACAACCTGACTTCAAATAATTAATTCTACAGAATAGCCCTGACTAAAAAGAAATCTTAACAATAACCTATACATTTCATTAAGCACTTACCTCACAAAAATCTTCATTACGCGAACTGCTGCAATACAGAGAGCGTCAATACTGCCAGCTAAGTAAAAGGTTCTAACTACTAAAGCCACTAACTACTAATAGGCATGTGGATAGCAAAGGAAAGATTTTGTTGCAAACCAAATAACGTATTTTTTTTTACCTTAATAACGTGACATCCAGTACAAAGATATATAATCATGAATAATATTCAGTCTCCATGTCGAACATGTACAGATCGTTAGCTTACTCTAACAATTCAGACCTCTACCTTCCATCAATATTAACTTCTCACATTCACATCCATCACTGCTGGCTTTTCACCTCCAACTGCTCAACAGTACTTCCATCACTGCTAGCTACTAACTTTCAACTGCCCAACAGTACTTCCATCACTGCTGGCGAATAACTTCCAAATTCCCAACTGTACTGGCGATTAACTTGGAACAACGAGTCCGACCAGCCACAGAGTCTCTTACAAAGAAAGTGCAGTCAGAGATCCAATGCAAAACGCTACACAGCGCTGCCAACACAGAAGCAGCCCACTTAAACTCGTAGTAACGAAGACCTTGCGGAATGACTGATGGTGTTCAGGAACTGACATCATGGTAACATAGGGACATTGAGCTAAACTGTTGGTATTTCCTAGCCAGATTACGGTGTTTGGCTCTCTTTATTTGCGAAGCAGTGAAGTTATCGGCAATTCGTAGCATCTGAACTTGCACGAGACTACATGTGTTTCACTTACTGCAGAGCAGTACTCTTCACTAGTACAGTACTTTTCAGCAAACATATTGTGTCCTTAGCCACCTTGAAGACTTCGGATTAGGTGCATCAGCTGCGATATATATTATGTTTGTAATGTGATCCAGTCATTCCTCGTTGCTGTGTCAATGTCCAGACGTAGCCATTTTGGTGCGCAGCATCCTATGAGCCTTACTGGACATATATTTTCATGGCTTTCTTTGAACACTGTTCGATGTACCAGATGAAAGTAGATTAACAAGTGAGTGCTGGAGCTAAAGTAGTCGACTACTTTACATAGAACAGTGTCGGTTTTGGAGGGTTAGCATATCGACAGAGCAGGGACTCAGAATGATCCCACTGCATTGTAAGTATGTCTACTTAGGCCAATGTTTTGGAGGCATAATCCTTCCTCCTGTACGAGACTCACAACAGCCATACTTGGCGGACCTGTCATTTCAGACAAGTATAGAAAGTTGTGTGTATTTAAGTCAGTGGAGGAGTGAATGGAGAAGCTGTCTGATGTTGCAGTAAGCCACACGGTGTGGCTCTTCGTGTGATGGGAGGTAAGAGGGCTAAGCCATTACGCTATGTGTTCCACAGAAATAAAAATGAGTTGCAAGGTGGGTTTTACGTGGAGAAAATAAGAACAGTGTTTATCGTCTTCCAGTGTGGATACTACTCCTTTAATTCTCCCTCCGCTGTGGTCATCCTTTCTGCAGAAACTCTATAGCCACTCAGCACGGAATTATTAATAGCTCAAAAATGAGTTGCTGAAAAGGCGTAAAGTTCCTGTCTGTATCACGAGCTTCATTTCCTGCACTCATTTCTGCTCCACTGAAGGACTGAACCCTTTTACTATTGAGATTTTCTCTCTATGCATCCCCTATATTTTCGGTTCAGTGAAAAATTTTCGACAAAATGGGTATAGTTTTGGGATGGCAAGGTAATCTCAGACAGACTTCGAGTTTTGACAGTCATAATTAGTGTCACAAGATCTGATCGACTGACACCCACGATTTTCTTTTTTTCTTTGTTTGTCTGTCGTCTCTAGGGAGACAACGGTGTACTGATTGATGATATCTGTAGAGGAGTCATCTCTCTCGGTACAGTAATTTCCCCTGTTACTTTTTGCAGTAATGATATCCTGCTGTACTTTGCAGAGCTTGAATAACGTTGATGCGTCACTCCTCCCAGTAGAAAAAATGTGCACTGATGCGTAATATACAAATATAGAAGAAATGTCAGTCCCTCCGAATTGAAGAATTTCTAGCAAACTGAACACAGGATGACATTCTCAACGGAGAGAGACCTTCAAAATTAAAAGTAACTTCTGGCGTAACCCACGGATATGTTATTCGATCAGTACTTCTCACAACAAATATAAATGACCTAGTGCATAACGTCGGAAATACCATGAGAGTTTTCGAAGATGATGCTGTTGTACAGAGACAATTTTTAACGCTAGAGAACTGAATCGAAATGGTAGAAGATCTGCAGAGGACCGACGCTATAAACAATGAATGGCAGCTGACCCTCATTATAAATCAATGTAACGTGTTACGCACAAATAGACAGAAAGACTCATAATTACCACAATTCCACTATCACGAGAAGCAGTCACATCCATAAAACTTCTAGGAGGCGCATATGGAGCGATTTAAAGTGGATTCATTTAATCGCAAGTAAGGGGATACCAGACTGAAATTCACTGTAAGCATCCTCAGGAAATGTAGTCCGTCAACAAAGGAGGTAGCTTACAAAGCACGAAAGCATCCTGGAGAAGATCAAGATCAGCCAACTCCAGTGGGAGACTCTGCGAAGAGAAGTACTCTGCATCACGGTATGGTCTACTACTAAAGTTCCGAGAGCATACGTTTCTGGAGGTCGACGAATATATTGCTCCCTCTTGCGTACATATCGCGAAACGACTTTGAAGATATAATTAGATCAGAGCTCACAGGGAGCTTACTAACAATCGCCTTTCCCGCGAAACGTTCGTGACTGGAACAAGGGAAGGGCGAAATGGCGCTGGTCCACAAAATATCCTCTGCCAAACACCGTAAAGTGTTTTCCTGAGTGCATATGTAGATGTGGATGTAGAATTATACATTTCAACATAAAATCGTACTAAAGTCCTGTTGGTGACAATATCGATCTAATTGCAGATTGTAGTACGAAGCAGTAGTCAGGAAAATCAAGTCTTAAGACGAAAAAAAAAATTGTGAAACGTGGTTGCTTGTGACACTTCCTGGTGTAAACGATAAGAAGACGAGCGAAATTAAAAGAATTTCACCTCAGTGGTTTCAAGGCAACATATTACTATGTCTCCGAAAAATTAGTCATGTGGTTTTTTTCCGCAAACACAGGGGAAAGAATTTATAGCATCAACACTGCAAAATAAAAACTCATACATTTTAAAAGATTATCTTTCGCAGATATTCACAAAGAATAGATACGTACACTAACTTTCGTCGCGTCTTTCAGTTGGACATGAATTTGGTTACGGTCTTGTAAATCGAGCAGAGCGAATCGAGTAATACAAAAAATGAGACGTCGTTTTTTTTTCAAGTACATAATAGACAAACGAAATGTCCACATGTATTGTGTAACATAGTATACGTCTATTGAATGGGCATAACAAAAAGTTGTACGATTGAGACGTTCACTCGTATTACATTGTGCATTTTAACAGGAAACCTCTGTTTTTATTTTTGCCATAATAAAAAGCAGCAAGTGACATCATACTAATGCTGCTTTGTGGGACTGTTAAAAAACGTAGCGCTGAGGATCGGTTGGCGCGTAAATGGAGAAGAGCCACTAAACACGGAGGCGCCGGTGCGGACGTCATCTGACGGTCTCGGGGTTGCCTTTACTGCCGGATGTGTTTACGGGGAGCGCTAACGTAAACCGGAAGGGTGGCGCGGCGAGCCGGCTGGGTCTCCCACGCCAGAAACCAGGCAGGCAGCAGGCAGCAGGCAGCAAACGGCGGGCACAGGTCCAAATAAACGCCGCGCCGGCGCTCGTTTGTTTTCCCGCAGCACTACATTTACGGCCATATTTCCACGGCTGTCGAACTCGGTTCAGTGGTAGAACGACGATGACCAAGCTGTTCCCACCCGCGTCACCTGTGATTCATTCCTACAGCTTCCGCTATACGATAGTCAGGACCAGTGGCGGTGCATGGTGTTGCAGTGTTACACTACTCTCAGTAATTTTACACGTCTTATGTCAACCAAAGAAAGTGCCTTGGAAGTTGTTCGATGGAGAGCGGAAAATGTGAAAATCTCAGGGAGCAAGATGAGGTGAAGAAGATGGCTGTGGAATGCCTTCCCGTGTAGTGTTTTCTTTCTGGCATAATTCCAGAGGGCGTCATCGCGCAGTGGCATCACTTCCTGAGTCTTCGTGGTCGTTGTTCTTGGAATGCGTCACCAAGATGTTTTAGTTGTTGACAACAAATGTCAGCAGTGATGGATACACCTCGGGGAAGCAATTTGTAGTACACCACGCCGTTGCTGTTCGACGTAAACGACATTATATTTCGTGGATGCGCGCAAGTATTTGTACGTGGAGTTGCTGTTTTGATTCGGCTCAACCACTCTTTTCTTCTCCTCATGTTAGCGTAAAGACACCATTTCTCGCCAGCAGTAATGATATAGGACAGGACTGGTCGGTTTGTTTGCGGTTCATTTGATGACGAGGAAGCAGATATGCACATATGGCTACCAGCCGGTTTTTGTGAATTAGGCGTAGAGCATGCAGTACCCATATACCCACTTTTCGAACCTTCCTCATTGTATTCAAATGTCGAACGGCGGTGGAACGATCACAGTTCATCACAATTGCCATTTCTTGAGTACGCTGACGTCGTTCATTGTGAATTAATGCTTTCAAACAATCTTTATCAAACTGTCAAGGTCTTCCTGAACGTGAAGAGTCACTAATGTCTAACCGATCCTCCTTAAAACGAGAAAACCATTTTATTACTGTGCTCTGTCCACGGCACAAATATTTCTGACTGCCTCCGCTGCTGTCAACACTCTGCTGAACTCAAATACAAGAACGCGTCGGAAATGTTTCGATTTCTCCACTTGGCACTCCATTTTCTAGCGTCCACAGCTCCAGTAATTAGCTCCAAATGACAAAACGACAATATGAAAACTCAAGTAACAACAGTGAATTACAAATAAAAAGTGACAATCGATAAATAAACCCATAGCTACCGGAAAACCTTTATGCAAAACAAAAACGCTACGAACTTGTGAAGCAATCTAACTCTTCGAACAGGGACGAGTCGAGACGTGTCCTTAGCACCAGGAAGCATCCTCGCCAGGGATATTGCTGTCGACGTGCAGACTCACTGATCTGAAACAGTTCCAAATGCCCCGTTCAGCAGAGGCACTCTACAGAAGACATGTCTCCCAAAAATGGTTTAAATGGCTCTGAGCACAATGGGACTTAACTTCTGAGGTCATCAGTCCCCTAGAACTTAGAACTACCTAAACCTAACTAACCTAACGACATAACACACATCCATGCCCGAGGTAGGATTCGAATCTGCGACTGTAGCGGTCCGCGGTTCTAGCCTGTAGCTTCTACAACCACTCGTCCACCCCGGCCGGCACATGTCTCCCCTCTTTCTCTACTCCTCCCGCAGCTTGTTATCCAAATCGTTAGGGTATAACATTCCTCCACTCACAATATTACCAATATTGTTATTTCAACAGCAATTATAATAATTTTGTTTTGTTCAAAAATTTGTTTTGAGGGCAGAAAATAGGTGGAAAAGTTTTCTCATCTTAAGTGCATTTTATGTTTTTGTCAATCGTACATAGTGTTTAGATTTAATACTAGCGTTGTGGAATTTGGTAAAGTTGCTAGATTATTGCGATTGTTGACGTTACTGCAGCTGTAATATTCATATATATTTATCACGAGGATGAATATTATTTTAAGGGCTTTGGGTATGGTCGAACTTTTGCAAATTATATTAAAGACCCGCCAAGAAGAATTTTCAAAGTAAATAAGGGAATCAGAATTTTTAGCTGTTATAAAAGATTAAACTAGTGACACACCAGATGTATTTCAGATTGCTGTTGTATACCGTTAAATTGTAAGATGAAAGCCAATAGAAGTGCTCCGGATTTCCCTGCCCCTTCCAAACAAGACGTACAGATGTCAGTTGTAAGTTTGCTAGAAAAATTAGACAAGCATTAAATACATTAGACTCCCCAAAAATAAACTGCAGATGCGTAAGGTGGGGATCCGTTATGGTCGGTTCCTCTCACACGCTATAAATTACGTGAAAAAATTCTGTTACTGACGCAGAATACGTATATTACCGATCAAATTAATCTAATAATGAGCAAGACAACAACATCGATCAACTACAGTGTGATTTTTTTTTCGAGTTTGCAGCGAACATGCGCATTTTTCTCAACAGCCCACAGCGGACGCCGATCGCTGATGAGGTGGTGAGAAAAGGTTTGCTTTCTGTTATCAGGTGGAATTTCCGACTGTGATGCGTAAACACAGTTCATGAGTGCAAGAAAAACGTTGCTGAGTTTATGAATTACATATTGGAAGGTGACTCTATAGTGAGTGAAACTACAATCTTCCAGGCTCTTATCCGCAGCTCGCAGTCTAGTGGCTCTGGGTCACAGCGTCCCGGGGTTGATTCCCGGCCGGGTTGGGCATTTTCTACGCCCGGGGACTGGGTGTTTGTGTTGTCCTCATCATTACATCATCATTCATGAAAGTGGCGAGACTGCACTGAGTAAAATATTGGGAATTTGTACTGGTGCTGGTAACCGCACAGTAGAGCGCCCCACAAACCAAACATCAATTTTCCAAGCTCTTGGTCATATACAAATTCTGTCCAGTGTAGTTTTAATTATTGCTTGGGATTCTTTTCTATAATTATGGCACTAGCCGAAGCTCTATTCGGTTAGCTACAGCATGGCGAGACTGCGCATTAAGCGACTTCAGGATTTGAAATAATTATTATCAAGATTCGAGAAGAACTAGATATCACCAGTGGAATGAATCTAGTGAAGAAAGTTGGACAAGACTGAGTGGAAATGAGACGCAAAAGAGGTGTGCACTGTAAGGATTTCTGAGAGGAAAAGTCGTTTTAATTTCTCGGATCATCTTGTAGCTTCGTTATTGTTACCTCCAGCAAATATTCCCTTGTACAGTTGTAAGTTATCTGAAGACATCTTAAAGGAATTGTGTTCAGTGTATAAGTTTTTTGATAAGCTGAAACTACGTCATGAACTATCTCCTATTTACACTATTACAAGAATTTAGGTCACCGCCTGTTGCTCATAGTCTAGCTGAGTTCACAACAACCAACAACCTAGGGAAGACGTTCACTGACTGCACTATACTGTTGAAGCTACTTTTTGCAGTTCTTATTACGTCGATCGAAGCAGAAGATGCTTTTCAACCTTGAAAAGAGTAAAATCAGTCGTACGCTGTGAGACAGGAAAGATTGTCGGTCTTGGTGATGCTTTCCATGGAAAGACATCTCTTGATGGGGACGGCAGACTTCAGTCAGCGGGTGATTGACAAGTTTGCATCATTAAACAACAGAAGGGAAAATTTTCATTAAAAAAGGAGTAAGAATAAGTGTGCTTATAATGTATATTTGTCTCTCATTTTCAGTCTTTTAAATGACAAATGTATTTCAGTTCTGCTAGGAATAGCTCTTTACGTAACGACAATCGTCTTTGTAGATAGTCGATAAATCGTAGCCACCTCTTTGCCACAGTTATTTGCCTCTCATAGATGAATCTCTAACTTTTCGCAGGATCGTGAACTGAATGTAAAGAACTGAATTTTGTGACCTTGATACAGCTTGAATTCTAGGGCTGTATACATCATAACGAATTCTCAGGAAGACAGGCGCCGACATAAAGAACTTATTCCCCTGTAAGCGTCTCATATAAAAGTGCAACACTGACACTTCGGCCCACCACCAACTTCAGGTCTCACAGGCCGCCATTGGTCTGAACTTTGAACTGAAAGAGGAGTCACCCATGGTGATTTTTACACAGCACCAAAGTTATTGTCAGAAGTCTTGGAAGAAGTGTTCATATCACTTAACTAGAAAAAAAAGAGAATCGAATACATAATAATGGAAAGACTCGGAATTACTGTAAGTTACTTGATATTATACTTTTTACCTCGTTCGAGGGCATTCTATCGAATTTATCACTGCATGTGTCAGTCAGTTTAAGACAGACAAGTAGAAACATTAAAATAAGATATTTTGAACACCTCGGAACAAAAATCAAAAGCTTATATACAAGACTTGCTGCTCTCTTAATGGCCCGCAACTTCCACCCATCAAAAATGGGAATGGTTTTCAGATACTAAAATCCAGCAGCAGAGTATACCAGAAAATTACCACAGAAAATAACTTTCAACGTACACAAGACCATATCACGTTTTAAATTATCACACTATACTCGTCAATGCCACAATGAGCCACACGCTGAAGTAATTATGTAGAAAATACAACACAGAGACTTTTAAGAACAAAAAAATATAGAAGATGGCAACACACAGGGACACAAAGAGAGAGATGAGATACGCACATAGACACAGAGAGGGAGAGATTGCCACATATAGATAATGAGAGAGAGAGAGAGATAGAGGGCGGGGGGCCGGAAGCGAAAGAGAGAGAGGAAGAGAGGAAAAATGTTGTAAAACAGGAGAAAGAACAAAATGGCTCTGAGCACTATGGGACTTAACATCTGTGGTCATCAGTCCCCTACAACTTAGAACTACTTAAACCTAACTAACCTAAGGACATCACACACATCCATTCCCGAGGCAGGATTCGAACCTGCGACAGTAGCAGTCGTGCGGTTCCGGACTGAGGGCCTAGAAGCGCTAGACCACCGCGGCCGGCGAGAAAGAACAAACAGCACGCAAGATCAAGTGTTGAAAGAACAGAACACCTGCTGTATCCAAGTTTGAAATAAGGGTATAAACGTTATTCTTATTTGTATTTAATGTTTGAACTATCGACTGTTGTTACAAAAAATTATTGAACAGTATTTTGTGTCAGCATCTCCATACAGTAAGCATGAGCATATTACAAGAACGCCGAAACAGCCTGCAAGTGCTATCGAATAAAAACTAATACTGATGTTTCCTTATTTGCCTGTATATCTTCATAGAACTATTATACTGTTGCAGATGAAAAGCTATCCGTCCCTGTAATGTAGATCTGAAAAGCAAAAACTAACTAATAATTAACGTACCAGAAAAATTTTGAGCCTAGTTTTCACCCGCATCTAGTATTTTAAAACTGCAATAAAATAGGAATCCATCGATGATAGTCCAAATGTGCTGAAACATGTTTGAGCGAAAATAGTAACGTAAAAAGAGTTTGTGTTTTGCATAAACAGACAGAAATCAATCTTATTTTGTAAACACGGCTGCTATTACAGAATTAAGAAACTGATGACTATTCGCTCCGAATTTCAAGAGTTTTCATCAGAACATCGAGACAGCAGATGATCACTGCTCCTGATACTGTGCTTCAGAGTGGTGGCTCAACAGAGCAAAGCACAAATCCTCCTCAGTAACGAAGATATTGACACATTTTACGCGTTAGAAAAAGACTCCGAGGAACCTAGCTCGAATCTTGGTACTGGAAGAAATTTCCATCCAAAGTATATGGCCAAATGTTGAGAAAAGGAGGGAGTGGTAATTTCTCGTAACCACACATTGTTGAGTTAAATTACAAATCACTCCGCAGCCTGCCGTACTGTCGATAAAAATCCATCCACCCGATTGCGACACTAAGCCCGCCAATTCCGTTGCCGCTGTTCCAGAGTAGTAGGTTCCATACAGAAACCGCGTTTAAATGCAGTCTCTTCTCTGTTATCTGCGACCACACAAAACTACAGACTAAGTCACCTCCTAGCAACCATTTACGTTAAAAACGTACTCTTAAAATACCTGACAACCAAGCTGAGCAAATGGCAGCAACAAAATTTAACAATACATGTGGGCTACACAAAAAGCGAATCACTCCTTTTTAGCTATCTCAATTCATTTGTATGCAGTTTCAATATTAAATCCTTTCGTAAGGACATTGTGGAATACCGACATTTACTTGTTTCTTTGAACAAAGGGGGAATTAAGCGCACCGGACAAAAATATATGGAAGGAAAAAAATCGTAACACGAAAAAAATTAAGGTAGCGGAATGAAATTTCGGGAATACATTTGTCTAGGAAACAAATGTGATTAACATTGTAAGCTCACAGGTTAATGTAAGTGCGAGGTAAGCCATTGCCAATGTGAAAAGCTGATATAACCGGTGTAACCACCAGAAAGTTGAATGTAAACGCTGGAGTTGTCATCCAATCTTGTCTCATATGTGTTCGGTGGAGACAGATACGGTGATCGAGCAGGCCAAGGCAACAGGTCGACACCCTGTAGAGGGTGTTGGTTACAGCAGCGGTAAATGGGCCAGTGTTATCGTGTTGGAAAATACCCCGTGGAAAGCTATCTACATCTACATCTACATTTATACTCCGCAAGCCACCCAACGGTGTGTGGCGGAGGGCACTTAACGTGCCACTGTCATTACCTCCCTTTTCTGTTCCAGTAGCATATGGTTCGCAGGAAGAACGACTGTCTGAAAGCCTCTGTGCGCGCTCGAATCTCTCTAATTTTAGATTCGTGATCTCCTCGGGAGGTATAAGTAGGGGGAAGCAATATATTCGATACCTCATCCAGAAACGCACCCTCTCGAAACCTGGCAAGCAAGCTACACCGCGATGCAGAGCGCCTCTCTTGCAGAGTCTGCCACTTGAGTTTGCTAAACATCTCAGTAACGCTATCACGGTTACCAAATAACCCTGTGACGAAACGCGCCGCTCTTCTATGGATCTTCTTTATCTCCTCCGTCAACCCGATCTGGTACGGATCCCACACTGATTAGCAATACTCAAGTATAGGTCGAACGTGAATGGCAGCACAACAGGTCGAATCACCAGACTGACGTGAGTTTTGCCGACTGGATTCGTTGGATAACCACAAGCGTGCTTCTTCTGTCATAAGAAATCGCACCTCAGACCATATCTCTTACTGTAGGTCAAGTGTGTCTAGCACGCAGACAAGTTGGTTGCAGGCCCCCCAACAAACACACGGCCATCATTGGCACCGAGACAGAACCAGATGTCAACAGAAAACACAGCAGACCTCCACTCCCCTAACCAATAAGCTCTCGCTCACACCACTGTAAGTCGCGAATGGCGGTGGTTTGGTGTAAGCGGAATGTACGCTACAGGGTGTCCGGCTCCGAGCTGTCCTTGAAGTAATCGATTTGTAAATGATCGTTGTGTCACTGCGATGCCAACTGCTGCTCAACTTGCAGCTGCAGATGCACTACGATGCGACATAGCCACACGACGAACACGCTGATCTTTCCTCTCAGTAGCGCCACATGGCAGCCCGGAGACCGGTCTTCAAGCGACCGGAAGTTCTCGTGCCACCGCTGTCAGCAGTCATGTACAGTGGCTACATTCCTGCCAGTTCTTTCTGCAATACAGCAAAAATTAGCTTCTCGTAGCCCTATTACACGGCACCATTCAAACTCAATGAGGTACTCATAATGGCTTCTTTGTTGGCTTAAAGGCATTCCTAACTGACATCAACTCACCACGTTCAATCTCAAAGGTAACTAACGCTGACGACAGTTACAGCATGTATTTAAAGGACACCGGATTTGCATCCATATGTGATTGGCACGAAACCTGAATAAACGTCATGTTTCAGATGTGCAAGCACGCCTGCCAGCTGCCGTTTTTGTCGCACTACCTCTTCTTGGGTTCGTGATTTTTGTTCCATCAGTGTATTAGTGTGGCCGAGACAACATCACGGTAAACACCGCTTCTAGCCTTGATAACGATCAGGATTTGGGGGGGGGGGGGGAGAAGAGGGTACACTAGTTTCTTCGGGTATTCCATAGGTAGCTGATGTCACGTGCTGATGACTCAACCCCTTAGTGCTACCAATATTTCGGGATGTTGATTATCCACAGTTCCAAATAGTGTCAGACATTTTTGTGGGAATCAGATAGGGTTATTTCTGCATCTACATCTACACACATACTCCGCAATCCACCATACGGTGCGTGGCGGAGGGTACCTCGTACCACAACTAGCATCTTCTCTCCCTGTCCCACTCCCAAACAGAATGAGGGAAAAATGACTGCCTATATGCCTCTGTACGAGCCATAATCTCTCTTATCTTATCTTTGGGGTCTTTCTGCGAAATGTAAGTTGGCGGTAGTAAAACTGTACTGCAGTCAGTCTTAAATGCTGGTTCTCTAAATTTCCTCAGTAGCGATTCACGGAAAGAACGCCTCCTTTCCTTTAGAGACTCCCACCCGAGTTCCTGAAGCATTTCCGTAACACTCGCGTGATGATCAAACCTACCAGTAACAAATCTAGCAGCCCGCCTCTGAATTGCTTCTATGTCCTCCCTCAATCCGACCTGATAGGGATCCCATGCGCTCGAGCAGTACTCAAGAATAGGTCGTATTAGTGTTTTATAAGCGGTCTCCTTTACAGATGAACCACATCTTCCCAAAATTCTACCAATGAACCGAAGGGGACTATCCGCCTTCCCCACAACTACCATTACATGCTTGTCCCACTTCATATCACTCCGCAGTGTTACTCCCAAATATTTAATCAACGTGACTGTGTCAAGCGCTACACTACTATAATGGAGTATTCAAACATTACAGGAGTCTTTTTCCTATTCATCTGCATTAATTTACATTTATCTATATTTAGAGTTAGCTGCCAATCTTTACACCAATCACAAATCCTGTCCAAGTCATCTTGTATCCTCCTACAGTCACTCAACGACGACACCTTCCCGTACACCACAGCATCATCAGCAAACAGCCGCACATTGCTATCCACCCCATCCAAAAGATCATTTATGTAGATAGAAAACAATAGTGGACCTACCACACTTCCCTGGGGCACTCCAGTTGATACCCTCACCTCCGATGAACACTCACCATCGAGGACAACGTACTGGGTTCTATTACTTAAGAAGTCTTCGAGCCACTCACATACTTGGGAACCAATCCCATATGCTCGTACCTTAGTTAGGAGTCTGCAGTGGGGCACCGAGTCAAACGCTTTCCGGAAGTCAAAGAATATGGCATCCATCTGATACCCTTCATCCATGGTTCGCAAGATATTATGTGAAAAAAGGGCGGGTTGCGTTTCGCAGGAACGATGCTTTCTAAAGCCGTGCTGATGCATGGAGAGCAACTTCTCTGTCTCAAAGAAATTCATTATATTTGAACTGAGAATATGTTCGAGAATCCTGCAACAAACCGATGTTAAGGATATTGGTCTGTAATTTTGAGGGTCTGTTCTTCTACCCTTCTTATATACAGGCATCACCTGCGCTTTTTTCCAGTCTCTCGGGACTTTACGTTGGGCAAGAGATTCGCGATAAATGCTAGCTAAGTAAGGAGCCAATGTAGTAGAGTACTCTCTGTAAAACCGAATTGGAATCCCATCAGGACCTGGCGATTTATTTATTTTCAACCCATTCAGCTGCTTCACAACCCCAGGGATATCTATCACTATGTCCTCCATATGGGAATCTGTACGAGACTCAAACGGCGGTATGCTTGTACGATCCTTCTGCGTGCAAGATTTCTCAAATGCTAAATTTAAAATTTCAGCTTTCGTTTTGCTGTCTTCCGTTGCCAGGCCAGACTGATCAGTGTGTGACTGGATGGAAGCCTTCGACCCGCTTACCGATTTTACGTAATATCATTATTTCCTTGGGTTTTCAGCAAGATGTTTTGCTAAGGTATGACGGTGGTAGTGGCTGAATGCTTCGCGCATCGCTCTTTTTACAGCAGCACGGATCTCTACTAACTGTCCTCATTCTCCCGATCTTTCTTGTACAGCGAGTGCAACTGTCTTTGCTTCCTGAGCATTCTCCGAATTGCGCTGTTAAGCCACGGTGGGTCTTTTCCGTCCGTAACCCACTTTTTCGGCACATACTTGTCCAGTGCGTGATTTACAATGTGATTAAATTTTGCTCATAATTCATCCACGTCCATCGTACCGGAAGTAAATGAAGTCGATTCATTTACAAAGTGAGATGCTAACAACTGCTTATCTGCTCTTTCTAGTAAGAATACTCGCCTAGCCTTCTTGACCGACTTTTTAACTTTCGTAACCATAGTCGTAATGACAACATCATGATCACTAATCCCTGTCTCAACACTGACGCCGTCGATGAAGTCTGGTCTGTTCGTGGCTACCAGATCTAAAATATTTCCATTACGCGTTGGCTGTCGTTTTAGCTGCTCAAGACAGTTTTCGGATAATGTCTTCAAAAGTAATTCACACGACGGCTTGTCTGTACCACCTGTAATGAATCCATAGACATCCCAGTCTATACTAGGTAGGTTGAAGTCGCCTCCGACTAATATAGCATGATGCGGGTACTTCTGCGATACAGAATGTAGACTCCCTTTGAATGATTCTAGAACTGCCACGGTGGAACCTGGTGGCCGGTAATAACACCCCACAATTAACTTTATTTTCCCTAGCCCTGTAAAACGTGTCCAGATAACATCACAGTCACACTCTATTCCGACCTCAATAGACACAATATTTTTGTCAACTGCAATGAAGACACCACCTCCTACGGTGTCTAATCTGTCTTTCCGATACACGTTCCAACCCTCACTAAATATTTCAGAACTTCCTATCTCAGGCTTCAGCCAGGTCTCAGTCCCGAGAATAATTTGCGCGCCACACGCTTCCTGGAGGGCAGTAAATTCAGGAACTTTATTCCGAACACTCTGAAAATTTACTGCTAATATCTTGGTAGCTGAAGTGTGTTTACACTGAGCGCGTCCTGATTTCCCTGCCTGCACGTTGACTGGTGAGTGTTCATCAGGACACCTCGCACTACTGCCTAGCCTAAAAAACCCCTATGTGCACGCCACAAGTACTCTGCTACCCGAGTGGCCGCTTCCTTTGTGTAGTGTACCCCTGACCTATCTATGGGCGTCCTACAATTCCCCTCCCAATACCGAAAGCCTAGAAATCTGCAGCCAAGACCGTCACAGAGTCGACGAAGCCTCTGGTTGAGACTCTCCACTCGGCTCCAAAACCAAAGGACCCCGAGCCACTCTGGGAACGATGCTGCAAATAGAGAGCTCTGCTTGCACCCCGCGTGCGAGGCCAGCGGTCTTCACCAAATCCGCCAGCCGCCTGTAAGAACTGAGGATCGCCTCAGAACCCAAGCAACAGGCATCATTGGTGCCAACGTGAGCAACTACTTGCAGACGACTGCACCCCGTACGCTCGACAGCCGCAGGCAAGGCCGCCTCCACATCTTGGATGAGGCCCCCCGGCAGACAAACCGAGTGCGCGTTGGAATTCTTTCCAGCCCTGTACTCTATTTCCCTAAGGGGCTCCATCACCCGCCCAACGTTGGAGCTCTCAATAACCAGCAAGCCTTTGTCCCCGTGTGCCTGCTCGGGCCCTGCTGAAGGAGCGGCCACCTGCCCACTGACAGGACGAACGGGCGAGGCCAGCCGGACAGCCTCCACATTGGCCCTCCACCTCGAGCGACGCGAACGCGTTGCAGTCCGCCACTCACCCTGACGTGAGGGCGGCCCCAACGCGCTGGGTACACTAGAAGGTGCCTCGGCGGCTGAGTCAGCGGACGCAGCAAGTCACACCTGGGGTGTCTCAAGCGACGCGCCAGACCCTCTGCCGTCGCTGCACCTCGAGGCAGCAGCCTGAAGGCGGCTGACCGTGGCCAACAGCACGCACAGCTGCTCGCGAACCGCGGCCAGCTCCTCCTGCGCCCGCACACAGCACGCACACAACTATCCATCCTACTGCTGATATCTAACGACTCCGCGAATTTATACTCTACAGCTATCAATAAGCAATATTACTCCTCTCAAATACGAGAATACGAAAGGGTTTTATGTAATTAAATATGCAAGCGCACAAACACTCGGAAAGAAATTAAGAATCAAACTACAAAACAAATATGAAAGCTAAATATGCGACTCGCTGCTGCACTACTGCTGCACTGATACTTCACCAGCGGCTGCTCAAGGCACGGCAAGTGGAGGCAGGATAGGGTGATTCAGTAATGGTGTCCTTTGTTCAGTCGAGTTGTTCCCATTTGATGTATAACATTGCAACGACCGACCCAGTCACCTTCCTCAGGTCCTGCGAGTTGTGCTGTTATGTGTACTCGAAGCATCTGAAGATTACGACTAGAACAGTCATCGAATTAATCTGTATAAAATGGTAACAACAGCTCGGCTGAGAACCCCGAATCTTTCAGTTAATGAATCACACCGATAAAACCTAACGTATCATAGATTGCCTGAGTGTTCATCAAACTAGAAGCACATACATGCAGCCCAGTGAACACGGCTTTCGTCACCTTGTTACTGTGGAGTGCCCACAATGCAGTCATGCTGAAGATGTAGGAGAAAGGACAACCCTTTGTTGCCTGGAATGCTGAAATGAACTTCGTGTTTCATGTCGATGGTAACCTGAATGTTTGGGCACTAGTCATAGTACGAAAAATACCCTAAAACGTCACAGGACCAGCTCCTCACTGACCTACATCATCTTCTAAGTGTGGGTTACACGGTTCATGGAAATATTCAGGGTATGGACAAAAAAATTAAAACATCAAAAGCACAGCACACTGTTATGCCTAACACGTTGTAGGAAAACCGTTGGCATTCAAAGCTGCTTCTAGTCGTTTCTGAATGGATACATACAGGCCCTAAATAAATTTCAAAGGAAGCTTACCCCATTATTGTTGCAAAATAGTGGCAAATTCAGGTAACGATGGTGGAGGTAAATAGCAATCACGCTTCCATCTCTCCAAAGTAGATCACTTAGGCTCAATGATATTGAGTTCCGGTGACTGCGGTGGCCGGGGGAGATACGACAATTCATCCTCGTGCACACAAAACCTGTCCTGGGTGATGCAAACTGTGAGAGCAGGATCCCTGTCAACTTGGAACAGAGAATCACCATCGGCGAACAAACACTGAGCCATAGGATGAACCCCCTCAGCCAAAATGGTCAAGTAAGCTTTAACAGTAATACTACCATTTAAAGATCACTTGGGGCCCATGGAACACCACAATATGGCTACTAAAACCATCACCGAATCTATGTGATGTTTCACTCACGTGTAGTAAACTCGGCCAGAAGTTGGAAAAAAAATGTGCAGCAGGACTCATCCAGACAAACGACATTCTTCTATTGTTCTGCAGTCTAGGTTTTATGGCTTTCTCAACCACGTTTTCAGGAAGCGGGCATTTGCGTCAATGGTGAATGGTTTTGGAATTCCAGCTCCCCCTGCAATTATCTGCTTATAAAGCTCCCTTCGCCTTATTTTCGTGCTGACAGTGTTCGTGAGTGCGACATTCTGTTCTGCAAGTTCTGCAGTGACTTTTGCATCCGTTATCCTCTTATTTTTCGCCACAGCCTTCTTTAATGACTGTCTGTCACGAGTACTCAACACCTACTTAGCAGACGTTATTTTTCCAATTTCCCTGCGTGTGGTATGAACCTTCACATTGTGCATCTTGAAACACCAAACCCTTTGGCTAACTTGGTTACCGAAGCACCCACCATACGACGACCAACAACTGACGACCGAAGCTCTGAATAACGACGACTGACACTTCCCACGTATTGAGAAAATTGCACTCGTAACATTCTTGGTCAAGTACAATAGCGGAAGCTGCAGGTTTGGCTAGCGCCTGTGTTCATGTTCGGGCGTGTATTTCTTGCTGTGTTTCCATATTTTTGTCCAATCCCTATAGATCACGTCTTGCATCATTTGAAAATAGCCAAAATCAAGATATTCCAACCACTATACACCTCCATTCGACTACCATTCCGTGGGATGTTCGACCCATAGAAGGGCAGCATTATCTACCATAGTAAACAATGCCCTGTTGCGAAGTATGTGACTCCAAAAGTCCACTGAAGGCAATTCGTTTTAGAATGTTCACACAGAAGTTGGTTAACATTGACCTGCATTCACTGACAACAACAATTTCTGACAGGCGCGACAATCGCCTCTGGTAACTGTCAGCTCTTCCGCTGTATAACATCGCTAGAATGGTACACCATTCCTCGCAGACAGGTTGGAAAATCCACATTGGTGCAACAAAAAATCGGGGAGCCCAGAGACTACCGCTTTCTTCTGTGATTATGTCACATCTTCGAGTCAACCAGTCTAACTGCCCTGGTTTCATATAACCTACTGGCACATACAGATTACTTCGTTGTCCTGACCTAAGTCAAGGATTCAATGTCACTTGACCACATGGTACGAGTTCCATACAATCAACAGCAGAACGAAGCAGCGAATGTACTCCCTGAACGGAGTGACCAATATTTTTTCCAGAGAGCTTATGGAGTATGTGGAATGGTGGTAAAAAATAATTCAATAAAACCTTCTCGGACTGCAAGTGAAGCACTCGAGCTCTCGATAGCAGTCTCCGCCATTGTCATCAGAAACTGAAATCACTAGCTGCCAGGTATGTAGATGTAACGGCAGGGTTTGGGATCTTCCAGAGAGGACCAGAGTGGTGCATGTGGGGAAGACATGTTGGGTAGCTCCTAGCGGCTGAGCACCCCCACGGGACTGGGGCCAACGAGATATACGGCCCTGCAACAAACCAGTGAGCTCCCACTAAACGGTTGTCGGTCACCCTTCGTGAATGCTCGGCTCTGTGCAGGGACCACAGGAATAAATATTTGATTGGAAAGGTGCCCAATTAAGGGTTTAATTTTGTCGTGTGCTAACGAGAACTTCCAAGCATTTAAATACGCTGTGAAGAATTATTAAATTCGTCTGAAATAGTTACTCGCTCCTCGATGGAGACGGCTGCTGGCATTCGCAAGACTTGTAGTGCCACGTGTTGTGACGTTCGCGCCGCGACCTGTCTTTCTCGTGGGCCTCGCGCGGGTCCGAGTGACGCCATACAGTGCGTGCTGCCGCTCCCGCATCCATACGAGCGTCAAACCTACGTCTTTACTTTCGCTCAGTGTCCAGAGGCTACCCCCATGACTTACTAAGTGTGAAACCCTACTCTCTGTTAAAACTGTTGCTGTTTATTCTAATTTCGGCAGCTTCTTTCGTAGCATAATCCCAGTACGGTGCATTCTTCCATACTGTGGAGCAAGATAAACCGCGTGCTGAAGACATATGGACTGAGACCAGTGTTCTGGCTCGCCTCCAAAGATAAGAGATCTGTTACGCCCTGTTAAATACGAGATAGGTCTTTCAGTCCCTGCCGTGGATGTTGTTCTCTGTGAATATGGTAGCATTTGCAGTGGTCGAAATATTCGCACTGTTGCCGAGCGTTGTGCAGAGTGGCTGGCTCTGAGCACTATGGGACTCAACTGCTGAGGTCATTAGTCCCCTAGAACTTAGAACTAGTTAAACCTAACTAACCTAAGGACATCACAAACATCCATGCCCGAGGCAGGATTCGAACCTGCGACCGTAGCGGTCTCGCGGTGCCAGACTGCAGCGCCTTTAACCGCACGGCCACTTCGACCGGCGTTGTGCAGAGTGTTCACGACATACCAAACAAAGGGAACTTGAGAAGTCGGCCGTGGCTAAATATTGCCTAGAAAACAAGCATAAAACACGATTGTAAAAACGAGGTTTTGGCTCAAACACCATCATACTGGGTGATAAATGGCGCCGTTGGTGCCAGTCGCTTCTCTATGTTCATTTAAGATCTCTGTGATCGACTGTGTATCTCGTGGCCGCGGTTGTCCTCTTTGGTCGCTTTTCGGCTATTTAAGCGCACCTCGCTGTCGGGAGAGGGCTGGTTTTGGTCGGTTGGTTGGCGCTCCGGTGTGGAGTCTGGTTGTCGGCGGTCGCTCTTTGTGCATGCTCTGCCTCTTTCTGTCACGTGGGAGTGGGACTGCGGACGGACACGTGCTTGTGGTCGGGAGTGTGTACTGCGCCTAGCGAGAGGGCGATGGTTTCGTCTGTGCTGCTAAACGATATGAACCTGTGAAAGTGGCTTTGGAGTATATCGGCCTACAATCGGATACGCTACAGAATCAAACGGTGGGAATTATTCAGATTCTTAAAGTCTTGTTGTATATGTGTATGTTGAATTTGGTGCTGTTTGCAGTTAAAGACTCTCCCAGTGTTTGGACGTCCATGTTTTCTGTTTCCTCTTGACCACTGATGTACAACTTGTTGAACAGTGCTTTGATTGTTTTGGACGCACTTGAGATACTGGCAAGGAGTGTATATCTAAGTGGGTGTCTGTGCACTCCGAAATAACCACAGGTTTGATTTTCTGGCACTTTTTTCTGCCTTTTTCGATTCAGTGTAATCCAGCTATAGTGGCTTTCTTTTGCAAAATTAAGAGATTTATGGAACTGTTTTTCTTCTTGTATGTAATTATTATTTATGATTATAAGACGCCGGCCGGTGTGGCCAAGCGGTTCTAGGCGCTTCAGTCTGGAACCGCGCTATCGCTACGGTCGCAGGTTCGAATCCTGCCTCGGGCATGGATGTGTGTGATGTCCTTAGGTTAGTTAAGTTTAAGTATAAGTTCTATGGGACTGATGACCTCAGATGTTAAGTCCCATAGTGCTCAGAGCCATTTGAACCATTTGATTATAAGACGGAGTATGTGTTGTGGTTTATACACATTCTGCAGTGTTCTCATGATGAATGTTTATGTATCGTGGTTCTTGTACAAGGGCAGTGTGAATTGTTGTTGTAGACAGTGACTGCATGAGATTTAATTTGGCTGCAAAGAGTAATCGCATTCCTGTTTTACGGAGCGAGGTGGCGCAGTGGTTAGCACACTCGACTCGCATTCGGGAGGACGACGGTTCAATCCCGTCTCCGGCCATCCTGATTTAGGTTTTCCGTGATTTCCCTAAATCGTTTCAGGCAAATGTCGGGATGGTTCCTTTAAAAGGGCACGGCCGATTTCCTTCCCAATCCTTCACTAACCCGAGCTTGCGCTCCGTCTCTAATGACCTCGTTGTCGACGGGACGTTAAACACTAACCACCACCACCACCACCACCACCATTCCTGTTTTGAAATTTTCTTGCTGTTTTAAGGATTGTGTTGCTCTGGATACTGTCCAGTAGCTGTGTGGTTTTATGTTGTTCTTCCAGTGGTATAATCAGCGGTGCACGTCGTTCGTTGTATCTGGTCGTTTAACTTGGGGACGACGTCTTGGCGGCAGCTAGTGAATTGTAACCGATAGCGAGGTCGCTGTGTTTATCAGTAGACTCCGGTTCCTCGGCGAATTTGAGTATTTTATTATTTGTTCCTGGTGATCCCGAGGCGTCCGTCTTTCTCCTTCACCGTTCCTTTCAGCTTTCATTCAGGTTCGATCTGAGCTGTGATTTCTGCGCAACTCTGATGTGCCATTACATATCACTGAAATTTTGTAGTAACTGAAAGATGCCTTTCATTGTACTGGGTTTTTAATATCGTATTCAGAAAGAGAAATTGTGAATTGTGTCTGTTGTTATATCTTAAAAGGTGTCCTGCTTCTGTGGGATTTTTTCTCGGTAAACCATTTATTCTTTGTATGGTTCTTAAGATTCACATACAGAGGGTTTAGCCGCGCGGGATCAGCCGAGCGGTCTGAGGCGCTGCAGTCATGGACTGTGCGGCTGGTCCCGGCAGGGGTTCGAGTCCTCTCTCGGGCATGGGTGTCTGTGTTTGTCCTTAGAATAATTTAGGTTAAGTAGTGTGTAAGCTTAGGGACTGATGACCTTAGCAGTTAAGTCTCATAAGGTTTCACACACATTTGAACATTTTGAACAGAAGGTTTTAAAATTATTTATTGTTTGGGCAGAGCTTTGATACCCGTAGACATTTTGGCTGTTTAGTACTGTTTCAGATTGTAGGGCAATTATGTACATTATTCTGGGGTAATAGCAGTTTGCGGTTGTCGTGCAGTTGTTGAATAAAACCTGTTGGAAATTACAAAAACCCCCTGCGGATTCGGGGGTTAGAATAGGCCCGCGGTATTCCTGTCTGTCGTAAGAGGCGACTAAAAGGAGTCTCACATGTTTCGGCCTTACATGATGGTCCCCTCTCGGGTTTGACCTCCATCTTTCTAAATTATTCCGAAGAGCGAGCCAATTGGGGAAGGGCGCCTTACATGGTGCACTGTATGCGTCGTGCATTGAGACCTTTAGCCGGCTTTTTCGTCGTTGCAATGGTGTCCTGCTCGTTTTCCATCTCTTGGGCGAGGATACGTCCCTGGGTGCGATTACCACGCTGCACTCTGCAGTGTTGCTTTTAACTGAGACGACGACCTTGGACGTTTTTGCACCTAAGACCCAGCACGGTAGCCAGTCCGTTGTGGTGGGGCCGCCATGTACCCTGTTGGTTGTAGCCCCCTGACAACACAGGGATCGCTCTACTGATGCCTGCGCCGTTCACTCCCCACGTATGCCAAGGAGTAGATGCCCATCTCCCTGGGGTATCAGGACTCCCGGCAATGGCCATCCTGCCAGATGGCTAGTGCTGTGGCTGGGTGGCGCCCGTGGGGAGGGTCCTTGGTCGGAGTAGGTGGCATCAGGGCGGATGACCCGCAATGAAGCGTGGTACATCATCTATCGCTGGTCGGCCTCCACCAGCAGTCTCTAAGCGATCGAGGTCTAACCTCAACGGGAAGAAAGTTGATCAGAGATCGTTTCCCTCCCTAGCTACTCCATGGGAGGAACGTCTTGCTAAAGAAGGCAGTGGAGAATATTCACCCCGGTACCTCGTGTGTACGCGGGTTGATGGAGAATCGTTCATGTCGACCAAGCCCCAGTTTTTTGTGGAGGATTTAGAGGACAAGTTCGGGGAGGTAGAGGGCTTGTCCAAGATGCGCTCTGGTTCTGTGCTCATCAAAACGGCATCCTCTGCCCAGTCCCGGAGGTTGCTCAATTGTGACAAGTTGGGAGATGTTTCAGTTAGCATCACGCGGCATAAGAGTCTCAACATGGTCCAGGGTATTATATTCCACAGGGATCTTCTTCTGCAGTCCGACGATGAATTACGCGCCAACCTCGAACGACGAGGTGTTCACTTCGTCCGGCGCGTCCATCGGGGTCCGAGGGATAATCATGTAGCCACCGGTGCCTTCATCTTGGCCTTCGAAGGTGATGTATTGCCCGAAAAGGTCAAGGTGATGGTTTACCGTTGTGATGTGAAGCCATATATCCCTCCTCCGATGCGGTGTTTTAAATGCTGGAAGTTCGGGCACATGTCATCTCGCTGTACTTCCAGCATCACGTGTCGGAATTGTAGACGTCCTTCGCATCCTGATACTCCATGTGCCCCGCCTCCTATCTGTGTTAACTGCGGAGAACACCATTCCCCCTGCTCGCCGGACTGTAGGATCTTCCAGAAAGAAAGGAAGATAATGGAATATAAGACTCTGGACCGCCTGACCTACACCGAGGCAAGGCGGAAATATGAGCGGCTACATCCCGTGCCCATGACATCCACCTATGCCGCTGCTGCAACAGCGGTCCGATCCTCTCCCGTGTCGTCACGTACTGTTGCCTCTCAGCTATGTCACAATGAACCGGCCCCCTTGGTTGTGGGGGGCACTTCGCCCTCTGTTGCTCCATCTACTCCAGGAGCAACACCACCCCAACCATCGGGAACATTCGTCCCCCCTTCCCAGCCGGAGAAGTGTGGGGCTTCTTGCCCAGTGTCAAAGCGGACACCCGCAAAGTTGTGAAACAACAACCGGTCGCTGGTCATAGGGCTTCACGGTCGTCGTCCGTCCCTGAGACTGACCCAGTGGGGCCCTCCCAGCCAGACCCTCCAAAGGCACAGCGTGCGAAGCAGTTGAAGAAAAAGGCTCCCAAGCATCCTGACATTGTGGTGGCGCCTGTCCCACCGCCACCTTCAAACTCTGCGTCTGAGGACAAGGTGGAGATCCTGGCGTCCGCTGAAGGCCTCGACCTCGCCAGTCCCTCCGACGCCATGGAAAGCACTGGCACAGGTGCTCACTTGGAGGCAGCAGGTGACCCAGCGGCGTAATCTGCCTTCCCCGTCCCGTCACGCCTTTCCCAGCCATGGCCAATACCACCCTCAGTGGAACTGCAGCGGTTTCTTCCACCATCTAGCTGAGCTCCGCCAACTTATCAGCCTTCGCCCGTTCTTCTGCATTGCTCTCCAGGAAACTTGGTTTCCAGCGATGTGAACCCCCGCCCTCCGTGGCTATCGGGGTTATTATAAGAACCGAGCAGCTTATGAAAGGGTGTCTGGTGGCGTCTGCATATATGTCCTTCACACTCTGCACAGCGAGTCTGTCCCTCTCCAGACGCCTTTAGAGGCTGTCGCTGTACGTGTGTGGACGCCACAGGCTGTTACCATCTGCAGTCTTTACATTCCACTGGATGGTGATGTCTCGCAGCATGTCCTGGCTGCACTGGTCGCCCAATTGCCGCCACCTTTCTTGCTATTGGGCGACTTCAACGCCCATAACCCTCTGTGGGGTGGATCAGTGGCCACAGGTCGAGCGCCATCGTTGAGCATTTATTGTCGCAGCTCGATCTCTCGCTGTTAAATGATGGTGCCTTCACACACTTCAGTGTGGTGCATGGCACCTACTACATCTGTAGCCATAGCCTCTTACCGTCTGTCCAATGGAGTGTGCATGATGACCTGTGTGTGACCACTTTCTGCTCTTTTTGTCACTACCACAGCGTCACTCTTCTGGGCGCCCTAGCAGATGGGCTATGAATAAGGCTGACAGGGACTTGTTTTCCTCCACTGCCGCTATTGCGCCTCTCTCTAGTGACGACATTGATGCGGTGGTTCAATCGGTCACCATCGGCATCGTTACTGCCGCCGAATCTGCCATTCCCCGTTCTTCTGGGTCCCCTCGGCCGAAGGCTGTGCCTTGGTGGTCGGCCGAGATCGCTGAAGCGATTCAAGATCGCCGGCGGGCGCTCCAGCGTCACAAGCGACATCCCTCCATAGACCACCTTATCGCCTTCAAACGGCTGCGTGTGCGGGCCCGCCTCCTTATCCGCCAAGGCAAGAAGGAGTGCTGGGAGCGGTATGTGTCCACCACTGGCCTCCATGTCACTCCATCGCAGGTCTGGGCCAAGATTCGACGCGTCTACGGCTATCGGACCCCTGCCAGCGTCCCTGCGCTCTCGCTGAATGGAGCAGTTTGTACTGACTCCGACGTCATTGCAAATCGCTTAGCAGAGCATTTTGCTATGAGTTCCGCTTCTGCGAATTACCCCCAGGCCTTCCGCTCCATTAAAGAGCGGATGGAACGTCGGAGCCTTTCGTTTCGCACCAACCACCCAGAATCTTACAATGCTCCATTCAGTGAGTGGGAATTTCGCAGTACCCTAGCTGCTTGCCCTGATACCGCTTCTGGGTCAGATGGCATCCACTGTCAGATGCTGAAACACCTTTCAGTGGACTGCCAGCGGCGCCTTCTCGATCTTTACAACCGTCTTTGGGTCGAGGGGGAGTTTCCGTCGCAATGGCGGGAAGGCATTGTCATCCCCGTTTTGAAACCTGGAAAGACCCCTCTGGAGGTGGACAGCTACCGTCCCATTAGCCTCACCAACGTTCTTTGCAAGTTGCTTGAACGGATGGTGAGCCGGCGCTTTCTTTGGGTACTGGAGTCTCGGGGCCTTCCTGCTCCGTCTCAGGGTGGGTTCCGTAAAGGCCGCTCCGCCACCGACAATCTGGTGAGCCTGGAGTCGGCCATCCGTACTGCCTTTGCCCGCCGTCAGCACCTGGTCGCTGTCTTTTTCGACATGCAGAAGGCGTACGATACGACATGGCGTCATCACATCCTTTCTACGCTTCATGGATGGGGTCTTCGGGGTCCTCTGCCGATTTTTATCCGCAATTTTCTGTCGTGTCGTACCTTCCGCGTGCAAGTCGCGGCCTCGTATAGTTCCTCCCACGTCCAGGAGAACGGTGTGCCACAGGGCTCTGTTTTAAGTGTCTGTCTGTTTTTAATAGCCATTAACGGGCTTGCTGCGGCCGTGGGAAATTCTGTCTCCGTTTCCCTGTATGCTGACGACTTCTGCCTTTACTACAGCTCTACTGGCATTGCAGCTGTTGAACGTCAGCTACAGTGCGCTATCCGTAAGGCGCGGTCTTGGGCTGTAGCGCATGGGTTTCAGTTTTCGGCAGCCAAGACCCGCGTTATGCATTTCTGCCGGCGCCGAACAGTCCATCCTGAGCCGCGGCTTTATCTTGCCGACGAACTCCTTGCTGTGGTGGAGACCCACAGGTTTTTGGGGGTGGTTTTCGATGCCCGGTTGACTTGGCTGCCTCATATCCGGCAGCTTAAACAGACGTGTTGGCGGCATCTAAACGCTCTGAGATGCTTGAGCCACACCCGCTGGGGCGCCGACCGCTCTACCTGTTGCGGCTCTACCAGGCGTTAATCCAGTCCCGTCTGGATTATGGGAGCCTGGCTTATGGCTCAGCATCCCCATCTGCGTTACGGGTGCTGGACCCAATTCTCCACAGCGGGATACGCCTTGCCACTGGTGCTTTCCGCACAAGCCCTGTGGACAGCGTACTAGTGGAGGCAGGTGTACCTCCACTGCGGTTCCGACGCCAACGTTTGCTGGCCGCTTATGCTGCCCATGTTCTAAGCTCGCCCGGGCATCCAAACTATCGTCTCCTGTTCCCGCGATCGGTCGTCCGTCTGCCAGAACGTCGGCCCCGGTCTGGTTGTACAATAGCGGTCCGCGTCAAAGAGCTTCTCTGTGGGCTTCAGGTTTTCACTGTTCCACCTTCTTTCCAGGCTATTTTGCAAACACCCCCATGGTGTGTTCGTCGCCCTTGCCTTCGGCTCGACTTGGCACAGGGCCCGAAGGACAGTCCCTCCAGAGGCCTTCCGCCGCCGCTTTTATTCCATCCTGGCCACGTATCAAGGCTCTGGGATTGTTTACACTGACGGTTCGATGGTTGCTGGTTGTGTCGGGTATGCGCTCACTCTAGGGGACCATTCCGAACAACGTTCCTTGCAGGATGGCTGCAGCGTTTACACTGCTGAACTGGTCGCCATCTTTCGTGCCCTAGAGTATATCCGCTCCTGCTCAGGTGAGTCCTTCGTTATCTGTAGCGATTCCCTGAGCGGTTTACGAGCTCTAGACCAGTGTTTCCCTCGTTCTCGTCTGGTGATGGCTATCCAAGAGTCTCTGCATACTCTTGCCCGTTGCGGCCGCTCTGTGGTCTTTGTGTGGACCCCCGGTCATGTCGGTATCCCGGGTAACGAACATGTTGACCGCCTGGCGAAAGAGGCCACGTGTAAACCATCTCTGGATGTTGGCCTCCCAGAGACTGATTTGCGGGCAGTCCTCGGCCGAAAAGTTTTTGCGCTTTGGGACGCTGAATGGCGCGATCGGATCACACCCAATAAACTCCGTGCCATTAAGGAGACGACGACTGTGTGGCGGTCATCCATGCGAGCCAACGGCAGGGACTCAGTCGTCCTTTGTCGGCTCCGCATTGGCCACTCCCGGCTAACACACAGTTTTTTACTGCGCCGGGAGGACCCTCCTGTATGTCGCTGCGGGGCGCCTTTGACAGTGGCCCACATTCTGTTGGCCTGCCCCCTTTTAGCTGTGGTCAGGCAGACATTTGCGCTGCCTGATACGCTCCTTGCCGTTTTATCTGATGACCCTGCTATGGCTGCCTTAGTTTTACGTTTTATTAGGGCAGGGAGTTTTTATTCTTTAATCTGAGTGTTTCTGTTTTATTTTATTGTTTTGTGTTGATTCTGGCCTTTGGCCTACGGTTTTAAACTAAGTTTTTAATGTGTTTTTGGTGGTTAGCTTTTCCCTTTTTTTTTGTTCCTATGGTCGGCAAACCACCGTCACACTCCGTGTGATTTTATTTCGTTTTGTCTGGTCCTTGTCTATGTTTCTTTTGTTCTGTGTCGTCTGTCTCCTATTCTGTTGAACATTTTTTATTCTCTGTGGGTATTTTTAGTATTCTGAAAAAAGGGACCGATGACCTCTGCAGTTTGGTCCCTTTAATCCTTAAACCAACCAACCAAATTACAAAACCGGAGTCTGTGTTTGATTAGTTATTATTGCCTTGTCGTTATTGAAGTATCCTTGATCGTGTGTCCCAAGTCTCACTGGGATTCTGTTATTACAGAAGCGGCCCAAATTAGAATAAACAGCAACAGTTTTAACAGAGAACTGGGGTACACACTTAGTACAGCATGAGGGCGGGCTTTGAACATCGAGCGCCATATGCTGTCACTTGGTCCCCCTGCAGCTGCTAGGAGCTGCTCAGCTTGCCTTCTTGTAAGGCTCCATTCCGGACCCCTCTGAAAAGTTCCAGACGCTGCCATTACATTTGTATAAGCGTAACAACGTGCCAACCCGGGCAATCAGCGATTTTAACCACTGATGACGGTGGCGGAGATAGCTTGCAAGATACCTCGTGTAGGAGGGAGAAAGAGGTGTGAATTTTTATTTAAACTCTATAAATGAAATGCAAGGAGGGATTTGCAACATATAAGTGGTTTATTCAGTGAGACTGCATAGAACTGCATATGCAATAATTACTGAAATTTTACCCAGTTCATTTAACAATCACACACAAATTGTTCAAATAATGATAAACAAAAGTAAAAAATTTGGGTCGCCAGATACTGTAGAAAGTACTATAAAAAAACAACAAATATAATTGAATTGGCATCAACAGCTCACAGCAAGTGAATTATATAAGGTGCCTGCCCTGGTATTTGCCTTTTAACGTGAGCATTGTATGACTTCATTCTAATTTAATACATAAATAAATTACACGAGACGGGTTGACCTGGTGTAATACTTGAGAAGGAATAAAAAAGCAGCTGAACAGATGACTCTCTTAACGGCAAACGGTGAATACTGTGCCTTGCGTCTGTATGAACCTCTAACATATTGCAAAGATACTGAAGAAAGTGAAAGAAGAATACGTAGCTAGGAAGGCGGGCGATTTCTGTATTATCATATTCATGCCGTGATCGGCGTGACGGTGGAGTCGGCTGATTGCGTGCGGCTGCATCAAGACTCTGCCGGCGTCGTAATTGATAGCGTCTAACATGCCCTACGCTGGAAATAGTGATCGAAACGTGCTACTGGAAGTTATCATTACTGGACGACGGCATGCGTACATCTGCAAGTGCAAACCTACGTGAAACTGCATTAAACAAAGCTCAAAACTGTTCTAACAGTACTACCGTCATCACACATGTAGTAAATCAAAATGATCCTGAGTTAAGCTGTTGATAACGCGCACAGTGAGTGAAGCTCGCGCACTTGGATCTAACAAACTTTGCTCTCTACGCTGTTTGCGACGAATGCAAAGTGCATTGTCTCATGACAAGCGATAAGAGAATCGTTGCGACTTATCGGAAGCAGTCAAGAGTGAACTCCTGCCTCCTCAGAAGCAATATTCGGAATCCCCAATACTAGTGCGATCCTCGCACTTGGAGAGAGAGAGAGCCGCTTCCCTCCAGCGTCTTGTCTCCGCCCTTCCGCAAATTACTTAGCTCGTACTATTTTTCAAAGCGAACATTAGATTCTTGCCTATGAAGAAGGCCCTTTCAAAATTTCCTCCGTCTTGCCTTCGCATTCCGAGAGGAAATGAGAGCGATACTCTGTGTGAGACAGTGTATACAAATAAACCAAGACTTCTCCCTTTGAGTATTGCCGCTAAGTTCCCAGGTGTTCTGCTCGCGGGAAACGGCCAAAATTCCCCGGGCCACTTGATTTTCTGGGACACCCAAGTCGTGCTGTGGCTATTCAATTCGCCGCTCTGTCCGCGTTACCTAGAATCGCGACAAAACTGTTTTTAGCTCTAAGTTTGTAGTTTCCGCTGCCTCGGGCACACGTGCGAATGTCCACGGCTTCCCTTGGCAGCGTGTTGATGTATGCAGCGTCTTCGCCTGTCGCTAATCCTCTGGGGGCTTGCCCTCTGTGAAGCGTGCCGACAGAGGCGCGCGACCACCTGGTCGCCGGGCTTCCCAGCTAGGAACGCATCAGAAGAATTCCTTTCATGCACGAAGTGTACCAAGTTTGCAAAGAGAAGAATCATAGCCCTTGACCGATGCTTAATGACACAATAATTCACCTCCATCACAATTCATATATTGCAATAAACTAAAGACTGATTTTAAAAGTAATTATCTCGTTTAATTAAAAACATGAAAAGCTTTGACGCTTTTCGTGCTATTGACAGCTCGAGTGTTTCATTCGAAATGACGCGGGTTGTAATTCGTGAAGATTTTATTGAAGCATGCCATCGTGAAAGACACAAAGGGCAAACTATACCGAACACCGCTTTCTGTGCCTCAGAGATGACACCAAACGTACGTCCTTGTCCTGTGTTGTTCTTTTTTTCATATTTTGAGTCTGGTTTCTATGCTCCTGTTTATCAACTTCTTTTTTTCTTTCCGCTGGACGCCAGTCACCGAGCACCGGCGAGCTGTTAACGCAGCGTCGGTGGCAATTTTTAGCCGTAACTGGCTGTGAATGCAGTAACGGCGTGCGAGTGGCGTGGCTTTTGGCCGCCCGCTGCCCGCGTTGCGCCGCTGCCGCCTAGCTTCCGCCGCGGACAATGGGCGCGCCAGGTGCGGCGCGGCCGCTTTTAATTTTCCGGCGCGCAGTCAGCGGCCGCGATGCGCTGCTAATGAATGTTTTATAAGGCCGCCCTGCGAGTGGACTGGAAGCCCCGATACCGGCCGCCGGTGTTGACGCGGGGCCCGCCCGCTGGCCAACCGCAGTGGCGCACTGTGTCAGCGCCGCCTCGGCCACCAGAGCGTGCGTACACTTGCTGGAAGCTCTTCCCGACCGCGTGCGGAGCGAACGTCAACCTGCCGTGTTTATTCTGTCTTCTGGGAGTTACCGGGGACGGAACACCTGCACAGTTGGAATGTTAGAGGAAGTGCAAAAACGCCATTGCAATTTAAAACATGGAATGGCATACGCTGTCCAGATGCTTATGAAAGTAAACAACTGTTCCAGAGCTAACAAAATTCGTTCTGTACGAAGTAGCAATATACAGGGTGAACATTAATGAAACAGACAAAGTGCAGGGACGGATTCCTGACCGCAAATGGAGAGAAAAAGGTCCTATGAACAGGTGTCCGGAAATGGAATGTGTCCGGCGAACTGCAAAGAGAACTCGAGGAAACCCTGGTTATGCGCGCATGACAAGGCAAGGTTTTAGATATGACGCTCGTATCGCTGAATTTTATTTCATGATTACCTTCCTGTTAAACATGTTCTGCTACGGCCGATGCATCCGTGTGACCCAGGCGGCAGTTCCCTTTACATTAAAGAAGACGGATATTCAAGCTTCTCTTTGTGGTACCGATATACACCTGTCCACAACTACAATAAATTTTATATACCCCAGTGTAGCTAAAGGGTGCCATGCATCTTTTTCATATCTTAAATTTTTATTTTCCTGGTTAGCCTGAAAATAGTTTCCACCCCATACTTGCCTAACACTTTCCCAATGCGATCTGTGACCTTACTAACAAACGGAAGAAAAACCTTGCCGTTGGGCGACTGTTGTTCGTCGTTGCTCCTGATTCTGTATCTGGAGCGAAGAGCTCGAACTATATCCTTGATAGAATAGCCATTCTTCACGAAAGCTGAAGAATCTCATCTTTTAAATAAACAGATTCACAAATTCTGAGCGCCCTGTCCACCAAAGTTTTTATTACACCCCTTTTTTGTCTAGGGTGATGGTTTAAATAATTATGCAGATAACGATCAGTATGTGTGTCCTTTCTATACACCTTATTGCCCAACGTTCCGTCCCGTCGTTTAATCACAGACACATCCAGGAAATTCAATTGTTCATTACTCTCCGTCTCCATAGTAAATTGGATTTTCGGATTACTGCTGTTTAGATGTATCAGGAAGGCATCCAACTCCTCTGCTCCGTGTGTCCATACTACGAACGTGTCATCCATCCCATTGATCATCCTATCTATCTGAGTAACTCTCTCTGTCCAACTCCCACTACCAAAGATATCATCAATTCTTCACCATCATCCTCCAAACTATCCACCCCTTCCAACGACCGCATACCTTACAACGAATTTCCCTTCCTGTATAGTGTGTATTCCACCTCAGTACCCAAGCCAACTACTCCCAAAACCAAGTCCATTTCGTTTTCACCCAGTTCTACACCCACATTTAAGCCTCACTACCTCATGCCCACACCACCCACTCATCATAGTGTGACAGCAGTACAGATTTCTGTACCCAACTTCCACTCCCTACTCACCAATGAGCCCCTTTTAATGCATATCCTCTCCCTCATTCTTAAGAAAATGTTCCTCTATCCCTGCCACATTACGCAGTCAGCTCCCTATGTCCTCCACTGTACAGATCATCTCCTTCTCCTGCTGAGAGATGGAGTTGCAATTAAATCCCAGGAAAACATTTCTGTTCAGACACAACCCTTATTCGATACATCTACAAAACACCTTACCCTTAGCCTCTTCTTCAAAGCCCTAACTTTTACTGTGCTACTATCTGTGCCCAATCTAATAATTTCATTCAATATGACTTCGTCAGTGCCATCAACCACACCTTTTCCATCTATATTATTGCCATTGCCCTCAACATCCATAGCAAATCCATTGCAGAACTCTAGTGGTGCCAACTGTTTACAGACTCCCTCCATGGTGACATCCCACAGCACACAGCACACCCACGCTGAAAGCAAAACCACTGCAAACGTCATCCTATCAACTCCCAATTTCCTTGTATACCTCATTGCAAAAGTCCTCGAGCCAATTGGATGACCACTTACCTGTTCTTCTCATTATGTCCTATAAATTACTACACATTACATCATCTCCAGAGGACCTATTCCAGTCTCCAGTCGAAAGTTATCTAACACTATACTGGCAACAAATAGAATAGCTACCAGGTATCGATAAATACCCAGACTGGAAGCCATCTCCCAATCTTCCAGCAAGTTGACGATATCTCCCATGCCTCTCTCCAGCAGACCTTGTGAGATACTCTGTCTTCCTACATGCCTACTAAGGAACAAGCCCTACTCCTTCTTCTAGAATCCCATCACTGATACTGCTTGGATATACTCACACACCACTGGCAAATAAAATTTATTAAATGCAAAAAAACGTCAGAACTGGCGTCAGACATACACCGGACATGAGTCCTACCAACTGACAGTTATTCCACCTCTCACTACACGTTTCTTCGCAATAACCAGCTCTTAGCTGACAACCTGAACAAAGCTGACCACTTTGCACCGTATTCCCTGACATCGACTCAATCCCTGACGAACCTCACTTTGGTTACTCCCCGTTGCCGACCGTCAACGAACGCACAAATACCATTGTTCCACCCATGGCTTCTAGTTTCCAGTACTGGGACAACATACCGCAACCAGAATTAAATACACCAATCGCAACACAAGATATAAAATAAGTACCTCACAGAAAACTTTACATATTCCCTGGTCATGACTGCATTACCTATCTGCGTGTCAAATAATCCATCCTTTTCTTACTGGTCACCCCTGCAACCATTTATACGTTTATCCTATCCACAGGATATTCTACAGAACCCTGGAAAAACCGAAATCCTACTTTTCCTCAAACCATGCCAACCCCTTCCTCTACCATCCTATCTGTCTCACCTTATTGTTCAGCAAGTTCAACGGATCAATCCTCTCCTGGTGCATCCATCAGTACCTGAACCAACACCATCTCCTTCCTGTTAACCAGCGTGACTTGTGACCCACTTTCTCTTCTGATGACCAGCTGCTGCTCCTCACCCATTTCCTATCCCAACAGCCAAAATGCTTTAAATCCACTATTTGAATCTCCATCGACCTAGAGGAAGCCTGTGACCATATATGACATTCCAGTTTCCTTTTCAGACTCCAGACGTACGCACGTCCTTCTATCCTCACTCCATAAATCATAGCGATACCTCAAAACCCACCTCAGTCAGTGTACCTTCTCGTGTAACCAATGAATGACACTGTAACCGATGAATGGCTTCTCAAGATCAACCCTTCCAAAATCCAGGCAGTAATTATGAGATGAACCAACTGCATCTTCAGTCTCTGTGATTTTTGCGTTACCACTTAAACTGTCCTATCCAGGTAACGAATAAGCTAAAATAACTTGGACTAATCATTGACGAGCAAATAAGATGAAAATCTCTCCTACTAAATGTTCAGGACAAAGACCACAATACAGTAAAAGCTGCTGACAGGAATTACACCCCTCCACTGTCCTCCATACCTCAAAAACCTTGACATGACCCATCCTTCCCTATGAAAATGTTACATGGATATCTGCCTAAGTTCATTAAGTCCCTCCAGATCCATGAAAGTTATGGGCTCTGCCTCACTTCCTACATTCAGTTATCTTCCTCAACCCACCCTCTCCATGGACCCTTTACCATCTCATCAAATCCCCACCTCTCCTCACTCAGACTGATCACCTCCAAACAGCTGACACCATCTGCAATATTAACTCCAATAATCCTATTGTTTCTCCTCTGATTTCAATCCTAGTATGCTTCTGCGTCTTTGTCGGCACATTCCACCAACCCTGCGCCAGCAGATGCACCACTTCCTCTCCCAAACATATTTCAACTGTCTCCCCCTCTGAATCCATGAACTCCATGCCAACATTTACCCATCCTACCAACTTTAAATACCCCCCCCCCCCCACCCACTCCACCTGAGACGGCTCCCTTTCACTCCTCTCCCCATACTTTACAACCCTTTTTCCTCCTCCCAGCTTAAATCCCTACTCTCGTGTCCCCTTAAAATTATAATCTCAACAATATTCCCTTCTACTTCTCCCTTTTTGTTCGTCAGCAACCACTCCCACCCCATCGATATTATGCACCATTCTACCATCCTTGTACTACCACCCTCCCACAGTCTTCAACGACCAACCTTTCGTCATTCAGTTGCAAACTATCCCAAGATAGGTCCTTCCACTTTTAATGCCAGTCGGGTGCTCCTTTTTAACATAAAGGCTTTGCATCATCTGTTAAATGTTTTTAAATGTCCTCTTATTGTTTTTAGTTTTTACCTTTCATTAGCACTGTTTTTTAATGAATGAATTAATTAATGTGTCTTACATGTAAAAAGTTCCAGAATTTTTCTTTCGAAAGTTTTTTGCTTCATTTGTAATTAACTCTGTAATGTTAATGTTTTGCGTCGTTATTCTTACGTTTACTTGTCGCTTAGCTGAAGACCGGACTGAATGTTCCAATGACAGCCCCCACCCCCCTTCCCACCACCTTTGTAGGCGAAGAGGACAAAATAAAGATAAAAGGGAAAAAAAATTGGATACACACAGTATTGTACCTGCTTCTGATTGACAAATTGACTCTGATCTTAGCTTTTGATTTATTCGGTTTCCAAGAGTCAAGAGTTTTTGGAGAGGGGCGGGTGGAAAATGGAGGGCAAAGGCGGCTGGCGTTGTCAAAATGTGTATTTTGAAACTGTGACATTGTGACAACCGCGCTTGCCACTTGATATGTGAGTGCTTATGGAAGGGCTATTTTTCGCTTACAAATCAAATAAAAGGAAAGCAAACAGGTTTACCCAGAATCTTTGTGAATGAGAGAAGGTACACATTGCCTCACAATAAACAACAGTGATACGTGGAGACGTGCGCGCCCCCCGCCGCTTTCCGATCCGTCGGACCGACTCGCAGATGTCTGGCGACGTGGCGGCTGTGACGGCGGGGCGGCCGACTGGATGCCTCCCCTCCCGTAATTACCGCAGGCCGGCGGCCGCAGCGCAGGTGTGTCTGGCGCCAATATCTATTCAAATGGGAGGGGGCGGCGGGCGGACCGGAGGCGGTGGAAGGCGAGCATCCGCCGCCCCCTCTTCCGTCACGTATTGGCTCGCGGGTCCCCAAGGCAGCGCGCGGACCGCAAGGCGGGCCCCGTCTCTGCTGTCTCGTCATCCTCGAGCACTGCTTCATTCAGAATCGGTGTGTCAGGAGCAACACTTTCGGCAGCCACTTTACCGGAATCCATCAGCAATACCGCTGTAGCCGACTGTGTTACCCGTTCCGAGTGGTGTATGAAGGGTAAACATATAAATACACTACTGGCCATTAAAATTACTACACCAAGAAGAAATGCAGATGATAAACGGGTATTCATTGAACAAATATATTATACTAGAACTGACATGTGATTACATTTTCATGCAGTTTGGGTGCATAGATCCTGAGAAATCAGTACCCAGACCAACCACCTCTCGCCGTAATAACGGCCTTGATTCGCTTGGGCATTGAGTCAAACAGAGCTTGGATGGCGTGTACAGGTACAGCTGCCCATGCAGCTTCAACACGATATCACAGTTCATCAAGAGTAGTGACTGGCGTATTGTGACGAGCCAGTTGCTCGGCCACCATACACGCCCGGGTTCCCGGGTTCGATTCCCGGCGGGGTCAGGGATTTTCTCTGCCTCGTGATGACTGGGTCTTGTGTGCTGTCCTTAGGTTAGTTAGGTTTAAGTAGTTCTATGTTCTAGGGGACTGATGACCATAGATGTTAAGTCCCATAGTGCTCAGAGCCATTTGAACCATTTTTCGGCCACCATTGACCAGACGTTTTCAGTTGGTGAGAGATCTGGAGAATGTGCTGATCAGGGCAGCAGTCGAACATTTTCTCTATCCAGAAAGGCCCGTACAGGACCTGCAATATGCGGTCGTGCATGATCCTGCTGAAATGTAGGGTTTCGCAGGGATCGAATGAAGGGTAGAGCCACGGGTAGTAACACAACTGAAATGTAACGTCCACTGTTCAAAGTGCCGTCAATGCGGACAAGAGGTGACCGAAACGTGCAACCAGTTAACCAGTGGTACCCCATACCATCACGCCGGGTGATACGCCAGTATGGCGATGACGAATACACGCTTCCAATGTGCGTTCACCGCGATGTCGCCAATCACGGATGCGACCATCATGATGCTGTAAACAGAACCTGAATTCATCCGAAAAAAATGACGTTTTGCCATTCGTGCACGCAGGTTCGTCGTTGAGTACACCATCGCAGGCGCTCCTGTCTGTGATACAGCGTCAAGGGTAACCGCAGCCATGGTCTCCGAGCTGATATTCCATGCTGCTGCAAACGTCGTCGAACTGTTCGTGCAGATGGTTGTTGTCTTGCATACGTCCTCATCTGTTGACTCAGGGATCGAGACGTGGCTGCACGATCCGTTACAGCCATGCGGATAAGATGCCTGTCATGTCGACTGCTAGTGATACGAGGCCGTTGGGATCCAGCACGGCGCTCCGTATTACCCTCCTGAACCCACCGATTCCATATTCTGCTAACAGTCATTGGATTTCGACCAAAGCGAGCAGCAATGTCGCGATACGATAAACCGCAATCGCGATAGGTTACAATCCGACCTTTATCAAAGCCGGAAACGTGATGGTACGCATTGCTCCTCCTTGCACGAGGCATCACAACAATGTTTCACCAGGCAACGCCGGTCAATTGCTGTTTGTGTATGAGAAACCGGTTGGAAACTTTCCTCATGTCAGCACGTTGTAGGTGTCGCCACCGGCGCCAGCCTTGTGTGAATGCTCTGAAAAGCTAATCATTTGCATATTACAGCATCTTCTTCCTGTCGGTTAAGTTTCGCGTCTGTAGCACTTCATATTCGCGGTGTAGCAATTTTAATGGCCAGTAGTGTAATGTGTTCTGTTTGATGTGATAAGCACACCAAGCAAAATAAACGTCACCTCCCTAGAAAAGCACGATGTTTGATTTTTATGAAACGACGAGCATACTGTCACCATTCAGAATATATTTGTTTCCTCCACACTTTTGAAGGGTTGAGGTTTCATCATCCTATAGTTTGACGTGGACTAATACTACATGTATGTGTTGTATTTCGACTTCGTAGTAACCTATGGCACTTTCTGTTAGAAGAAGACAAAAGCTAAACACCGTTTCAGTACATGGCTCGTAGTTTTGTGGGAGTGTTTGATTCAAAGCATGAACGAAAATATAAATTCACGGTGCTTGGCAGAACGTTGTAATAATATTAAAAAGGATTTCGGCTTCTCAGGCTATCTTCAGGTGACACCTTAATGTCGCACAGACTAACATGATGTGCGACTTCAACAGTAGAATGATCAGAATATACAAGTAACTGGAAAGGCGAACTCTAGATTGCGGTTTATTGGCAGAATCCTGAATCGATACAGTCTTTCAACAAAGGTAATAGCGTACAATACGTTAGTTCGTCCAGTCTTGGAGTATTGTTCGTCTGTAGGGGACCCTTACCAGTTTGGTCTGATTCAAGTGATTGAGAAGATCCAAAGAAGAGCGGCAAGATTCGTGACTGGTACATTTAGCCATCGCGAGAGCGTTACAAATCTCATAGAAAGTTTGATGTGGGACACACTTACAGATAGACGGCGCGCTAAACGGAAGGGGCTGTTCTCGAAATTCCGAAATCCGATCTTCACCGAGGATGTAGAGCATATATTATTGCCACCAACATTCAAATCGCGCAATGATCACCATTCAAAGACAAGGGAAATTAGAGCTCTTACTGAGGCATTCAGACAGTCGTTTTTCCCTGGCACGATCCGCGAGTGGAACAGTGGGGAGGGGGAGGGGGGAATATGACTTTGGCGCGAATTGTGCCCTCCGCCACACACCGCTTAGTGGCTAGCGGAATATATATGTAAATGTAGATGTAGATATTATTTGTACAGAAGATACAAAAATGGCAAAGTGTTTATAGGAAAACATTAAAATAATTACATTTACCAACAAAGGGTGTGGAGGCACAATACGCAAATGATGACAAATAAGATAAATCTTCAGTTCGAATCCAGTATTTATAGCGAAAACTATATTTCACAAACGGGAAAATGGAAAATGAGTCTTATTGTTTGATATTAGGTGGGTATTCTGTATCATATACTCGTTGATTTCCATTGTGTCTATTAGGGACATCCTTCTGCTTTCCATGATAGAATGTAAGGCTTCATAGTCTACATCACATGCGTATTTTCTGCTAATAGATGATCAGCAAAGGTAGTGTGTCACTTCCTTAATCATCAACGTCTGTAGCGTAATTGGCACAGTCCTGTCTGATTGTCCAATATATACTCTTTCACACTTACAAATGATTTTAAATACGCCACTCTGTGCGAAGGTCTGCAAATTGTCTTTACTGCTGAATAAAATTTTTAATATATTATTAAGAGGCTGGTATAAAATGAGGGTCTGTAGTTGCGAGACCTTTCTTTTTTGCAAGATTGTCAGAAATGTTACCAATACATGGAATTTTGCAAGAGGATCTATAACTATAGAGTGACTGCTTTTTGTCAGCGTACAGAAGCGCAGTAATTTTATTCGTTTTCTTTTTTTGTAGAATATTACGAATGAAGGCACAACTACAGCCAATGTTGGAAACGATTTGTTTGAAGGTTTTTGGTTTTGTTGAAAGGCTGATGTGGATAATGGAAAGGATGTGAGACGATGCATCATTGAATGGAAGACTGCACGTTTCTGACTGTGTGAATGCTGGGAGCTTGTAGGCCTTATCGTATCAGTAGTTATATTTATTTCTCTAAATGCTGAACATATCTTTTCTTGTTGTAATTTCTGTATTAAGGTCCGAGAAATTTGCAGAAGAGCCTCCCAGCCGCATTACAAACTGTATTTTCTTATGTTGTGAATTTTAATGCTGTAGTAATGTATGTAAGTATGTAGTGGTGCCAGTCCACAATCACAGCGCTTCATCGACATATTTGAACCAGTACTTAATTTTATAATTCAGTGGTTCTTTCTATAGAAAAATTTGTACGAAACTGTGCCTGACAACTTCAGATAGTATAGGACCAAAAGGTGAACCCATAGCTAGATCATCAGACTAACTATAATACTTGTTTTGGATTTGTCCACGCAAAAGACGTGTTGACTTTCTTGTCTGTTTCGCCTTGGTTTGTGACCATTGCCCAGTGCAAATTGTCTTCACTGTGGGCTGATTATTGTCATCGCCAGTGCCGCGATGTATTTGTGGTGTGTTTTTTGTCTATGGGTGTCTTCTTTGGTCCGATGTTTCTCGCGAATGGGAAATATTATTCGAGTGTTGTTACACAGATGAGCTATCGCGTCTTATGCGATTGTTGTTCACTGTGGTTATTCGCATGTAGTTTTCCGCACTATTGCGCGATGTATTCGTGTGGACTTTCGCGAGTAGTTCGCGAGCGCCTGAGGGGTAGACCTTGAGCGATAGTTTGTACCATGTGGCGTGAACACGGAATGAACGAATCACTTTGGTATGTTTTTGCAGAGTGAGCGAGGCACACCATCAATTTGTGAGAAAGAGATGAACGGAAGAAATGTAGCTTTTCAGTCAAATGTCAATAACACCTTTTGCTTTTTTATGTTTGTTTCAGGAGCTGAAGTGGAAAATTTGTACATCAACCTGAGGAAATTTTGTATCAGTTTCAGCAAAAAGAGAATTTCGCAGCGGTTATTTTGGCACATAGGACAGCGGGCAGACTGGTGACGTCGGCACTCATCCAGATTCACGCCATACACCAGCGTTAGTGCCACCACAACGAAAAACAAAATATATAATGGGAAAGTATATAGTTTGTGTATCTTTTATAGTAGTTGGATTGCATGAATAAGTATTGACTTAGATGGAATGAGAATGACTGAAGTGATTGCGTAGTTTAAGCCGGCTTAGTACTTTGAGTGCATGAAAGGCTGTGGGAAATTAACACTACACTATCGTACAGTACAACACCTCGTCACAACTTAATATTATAAAGATTTAGACACAGAAAATTAGTCATTTAAAATTATTGCTGTAATAATATCACAATAGTAGTGAAATAGAATTAGATTATATTTTTTGCCAAAGAGCTTTTTTTTATTCTTCGAGTAATCATGTAAAACAACACTTTGCAATTCCATTATAATTCACTGTATTTATGCTGTAAACGTACCCGTGGTCTAGGGGTGCCGCCACGGTAGCTCAGCGTGTTCGGTCAGAGGGTTAGTTGCTCTCTGCAATAAAAAAAACTGAGTTAATCGGTCAACAACGAACGTAAACGGAAATCTTACGACGTCCGCCCCGAGCAGATGCAACAAACGAAACCGAACAAAATGAGATTAAAAAAAATAAAAAAAAGAAGGGTTAGCGTCTTTGATTCATAATCGAAAACGTCTTCGGTCCCGGGTTCGATCCCCACCACTGCCTAAATTTTGATAAATAATCAGCATTGGCGGCCGAAGACTTCCGGCATAAGAAGTCAGCCTCATTCTTCCAACGGCCTTGTCAAAGAGGGCGGAGGAGCGGATAGAGATTCAGGGCACTCTCTTGACCCGTGGTCTAGGGGTAGCGTCTTTGATTGAGATGACCCGTGGTCCAGGGGTAGCGGCTTTGATTCATAATCAAAACGTCTTCGGTCCCGGGTTCGATCCCCGCCACTGCCTAAATTTTGATAAATAATCAGCATTGGCGGCCGAAGACTTCCGGCATAAGAAGTCAGCCTCATTCTGCCAACGGCCTTGTCAAAGAGGGCGGAGGAGCGAGTAGAGGTTCAGGGCACTCTCTTGTCCTAGGGGTGGGAAATTGCCCCTAAAGGTGGAAGAATCAGCAATGACCAACAACATGAGGATGCAGAGGGCTGGAAACCACTGCATTAAAGACACGTAATGTGTATCCACAGGACATGTGGCCTGTAATTGAAGAAGTGTCATGATGATCACTCCATTGGCAAAAGATTCCGGAATAGTCCCCCATTCGGATCTCCGGGAGGGGACTGCCAAGGGGGAGGTTACCATGAGAAAAAGATTGAATAATCAACGAAAGGATAACGTTCTACGAGTCGGGGCGTGGAATGTCAGAAGCTTGAACGTGGTAGGGAAACTAGAAAATCTGAAAAGGGAAATGCAAAGGCTCAATCTAGATATAGTAGGGGTCAGTGAAGTGAAGTGGAAAGAAGACAAGGATTTCTGGTCAGATGGGTATCGGGTAATATCAACAGCAGCAGAAAATGGTATAACAGGTGTAGGATTCGTTATGAATAGGAAGGTAGGTCAGAGGGTGTGTTACTGTGAGCAGTTCAGTGACCGGGTTGTTCTAATCAGAATCGACAGCAGACCAACACCGACAACGATAGTTCAGGTATACATGCCGACGTCGCAAGCTGAAGATGAACAGATAGAGAAAGTGTATGAGGATATTGAAAGGGTAATGCAGTATGTAAAGGGGACAAAAATCTAATAGTCATGGGTGACTGGAATGCAGTTGTAGATAAAGGAGTAGAAAAAAAGGTTACAGGAGAATATGGGCTTGGGACAAGGAATGAAAGAGGAGAAAGACTAATTGAGTTCTGTAACAAGTTTCAGCTAGTAATAGCGAATACCCTGTTCAAGAGCCGGCCGGAGTGGCCGTGCGGTTCTGGGCGCTGCAGTCTTGAGCCGAGCGCCCGCTACGGTCGCAGGTTCGAATCCTGCCTCGGGCATGGATGTATGTGCTGTCCTTAGGTTAGTTAGGTTTAATTAGTTCTAAGTTCTAGGCGACTGATGACCTCAGAAGTTAAGTCGCATAGTGCTCAGAGCCATTTGAACCATATGAACCTGTTCAAGAATCACAAGAGGAGGAGGTATACTTGGAAAAGGCCGGGAGACAGGGGAAGATTTCAATTAGATTACATCATGGTCAGACAGAGATTCCGAAATCAGACACTGGATTGTAAGGCGTACCCAGGAGCAGATGTAGACTCAGATCACAATATAGTAGTGATGAAGAGTAGGCTGAAGTTCAAGACATTAGTCAGGAAGAATCAATACGCAAAGAAGCGGGATACGAAAGTACTAAGGAATGACGAGATACGTTTGAAGTTCTCTAACGCTATAGATACAGCAATAAGGAATAGCGCAGTAGGCAGTACAGTTGAAGAGGAATGGACATCTCTAAAAAGAGCCATCACAGAAGTTGGGAAGGAAAACATAGGTACAAAGAAGGTAGCTGCGAAGAAACCATGGGTAACAGAAGAAATACTTCAGTTGATTGATGAAAGGAGGAAGTACAAACATGTTCCGGGAAAATCAGGAATACAGAAATACAAGTCGCTGAGGAATGAAATAAATAGGAAGTGCAGGAAGCTAAGACGAAATGGCTGCAGGAAAAATGTGAAGACATCGATAAAGATATGATTGTCGCAAGGACAGACTCAGCATACAGGAAAGTCAAAACAACCTTTGGTGACATTAAAAGCAACAGTGGTAACATTAAGAGTGCAACGGGAATTCCACTGTTAAATGCAGAGGAGAGAGAAGATAGGTGGAAAGAATACATTGAAAGCCTCTATGAGGGTGAAGATTTGTCTGATGTAATAGAAGAAGAAACAGGAGTCGATTTCGAAGAGATAGGGGATCCAGTATTAGAATCGGAATTTAAAAGAGCTTTGGAGGACTTACGGTCAAATAAGACAGAAGGGATAGATAACATTCCATCAGAATTTCTAAAATCATTGGGGAAAGTGGCAACAAAACGACTATTCACGTTGGTGTGTAGAATATATGAGTCTGGCGACATACCAACCGACTTTCGGAAAAGCATCATCCACACAATTCCGAAGACGGCAAGAGCTGACAAGTGCGAGAATTATCGCACAATCAGCTTAACAGCTCATGCATCGAAGCTGCTTACAAGAATAATATACAGAACACTGGAAAAGAAAATTGAGAATGCGCTAGGTGACGATCAGTTTGGCTTTAGGAAAAGTAAAGGGACGAGAGAGGCAATTCTGACGTTACGGCTAATAATGGAAGCAAGGCTAAAGAAAAATCAAGACACTTTCATAGGATTTGTCGACCTGGAAAAAGCGTTCGACAATATAAAATGGTGCAAGCTGTTCGAGATTCTGGAAAAAGTAGGGGTGAGCTATAGGGAGAGACGGGTCATATACAATATGCACAACAACCAAGAAGGAATAATAAGAGTGGACGATCAAGAACGAAGTGCTCGTATTAAGAAGGGTGTAAGACAAGGCTGTAGCCTTTCGCCCCTACTCTTCAATCTGTACATCGAAGAAGCAATGATGGAAATAAAAGGAAGGTTCAGGAGTGGAATTAAAATACAAGATGAAAGGATATCAATGATACGATTCTCTGATGACATTGCTATTCTGAGTGAAAGTGAAGAAGAATTAAATGATCTGCTGAACGGAATGAACAGTCTAATGAGTACACAGTATGGTTTGAGAGTAAATCGGAAAAAGACGAAGGTAATGAGAAGTAGTAGAAATGAGAACAGCGAGAAACTTAACATCAGGATTGATGGTCACGAAGTGAATGAAGTTAAGGAATTCTGCTACCTAGGCTGTAAAATAACCAATGACGGACGGAGCAAGGAGGACATCAAAAGCAGACTCGCTATGGCAAAAAAGGCATTTCTGGCCAAGAGAAGTCTACTAATATCAAATACCGGCCTTAATTTGAGGAAGAAATTTCTGAGGATGTACGTCTGGAGTACAGCATTGTATGGTAGTGAAACATGGACTGTGAGAAAACCGGAACAGAAGAGAATCGAAGCATTTGAGATGTGGTGCTATAGACGAATGTTGAAAATTAGGTGGACTGATAAGGTAAGGAATGAGGAGGTTCTACGCAGAATCGGAGAGGAAAGGAATATGTGGAAAACACTTAGAGGGAGAAGGGACAGGATGATAAGACATCTGCTAAGACATGAGGGAATGACTTCCATGGTACTAGAGGGAGCTGTAGAGGGCAAAAACTGTAGAGGAAGACAGAGCTTGGAATACGTCATGCATATAATTGAAGACGTAGGTTGCAAGTGCTACTCTGAGATGAAGAGGTTAGCACAGGAAAGGAATTCGTGGCGGGCGGCATCAAACCATAGACTGATAACAAAAAAAAAAAAAAAAAGTATTTGTAAAAACATGGCACTAAATCTCCATGTAAACATTGTCCAGAATATGGGAGTTGAGTTGATAGCGACGTATTGTAACAGATCCATGTGAGCCGCTACGCCGGAGGAGTGGCCGAGCGGTTCTAGGCGCTACAGTCTGGAACCCCGCGCGACCGCTACGGTCGCAGGTTCGAATCCTGCCTCGGGCATGGATGTGTGTGATGTTCTTAGGTTAGTTAGGTGTAATTAGTTCTAAGTTCTAGGGGACGGATGACCTCAGAAGTTAAGTCCCATAGTGCTCAGAGCCATTTGAACCTTTTTTTTCCGGAATTATGTTATATTATCACTCTTAGTATAGTGTGCAAATGTGAATGCGGGTCGTCTGCTGAAGTACGCGTGGGATGGTTGCTGTGGGTTCTCTGAATATGGAGATGCAGTTTAACCAACCATTGTATCAAGTAGAGTGCGACTGCACTGGACCAGAGAGACATCTCTGCGCATTGGCGGGCCCCGTTAGGTTGGCAAATAGCCACTGTGCAGACTCTCTGAGCCATTCTGGCCACCGTGTGTGGACCCCGGACGAGGGGAGACGGTTAGGCATTTCCTGCTGAGACTCTAGTGAGTATAGACGCTCTGCGTGATGGCACCTATAGTCATCTTAGTTGGGACAGATAGTCAGGTTGCACAAAATTTCAATTTTTTTGGTATCACTGATGACGGGCCAACATTCCATATAACTGTACCATTAAGTAAAGTGAGTGATCTAGGAGTTATTTTCATGATTATATTAAATAAAAGGTTTTTGTTATAAAAGATTCTTTGTCTCACAGCAACGTCTTATTTCCGTTACCATTCCAGTTAAGTTATTCAAATTTTCAGCTTAAAGTTAACCGACAATCAGAAAACTTGTTGTGATATTTGCTCGGTCGTAGGCGTCTTTCACAAAAGATACAGGTGCCATTTTCAAGTTGAGGATGCTTGCCAAGGCTTTGCGGAAAGCAAGAATCATGCAGTATCAAGCAGCTGGGCAGACAGAACGCCAAGCAGAGAGGACAGTTAAGGTCGTCTGCCACCCCTGTGAGCTGGGGGTGATGCAGCAGGTGAAGGTGACCCACTTAGCAACCACAGGGCAGCTGGTCAACATGACGCCGATGGGCTACCTGAATGGAGGCAGGTGCGGTCGAGCTCCTTCGTGCCACGAGCTGTCAACAAAGGGGTGGTGTCCAGCCAACATGAGAGGACTTTCGCTGCTGCTTCCAAGGTCTCGAGGGACCTATCGTTGAATGGAAGGGTGAGGCCCGCGCCAGTGGGACGCACTGGGAAGCGCTGAATGGAGGTAGTTACGTGTCTTGAGACACGGTCGATGGCGATGGCGATGGCGGGAGTGATTCACCTCAAACCTGTGTCCATAAGCTGCCTGGGTCATCTCATGAACATCATCAACAGTGGCAACGCAGTGCCGACCACCACGTTATCCAAGATGGTCAGTAATCGAGACGCCACTGCTTGCTGCCACAGACAAGGTCCTGCCACACCAAGGGTGCTGCCTGTGCTGTACATTCTGAGAAAAAGATTTAACCCATGTTGGCAAACTATCCCACATAGCTGCCACATCTAACCTATTACATGACATGTGTAGTGTGGTGTTTCCTCATGTGACAACCGTAAATATAAAAAATCTGACTTCCTAAAGACCGTTGCGAAGGGATCTGTAGGAGGCATTTGTTTTCATTAACTGTTTTATGTATGTTTGTTTTACATATGTTTTATATATATGACTTGCTGTTCTCATTTTTACAAGACTATATGCATTTTATATGTTTTCTTATCAGGTTTTCTTTTCTTTTAATGAAATCATGTATTACTTTTTCGTTTTGTGTAAAGATTCAGTTGTTTTATGTCAATCCTATGTTGTTTTGTTGTGTTGTCACTAATATCTTTGTACTTAAGGAACAGACTGACACATTTTAGAGAAATAAACTGAACATATAACACATGCAAAATGAAAACAAGGAATCTTTTATATTGTATGAATGTGAGAGCACTTGTGATCGATGTTCTATCGAGGAATGAATGCAGCCATGTGTATAATTGAGCAGGGGTAGTAATCTTCCACGAGGCAGAGAATCCTCAAAACAACAATATTATAAAGGGTGTCCACAATGAGACTCAAACATTTGAACTCATAAAATCTGAGAGGAAACACAATTTATTGACGGACAAATAAGGGAAATCATACAGCAGCTCATCAAGTTTTCATACACAGGTGGACGGTTCAGTACCCTTGAACATGGGCGCCACGGGTAGCGCAAAGAATATCAAGTCTATAATCAATTTCTTGCCGTGTGTTGCGGAGCATCTGTTCTGTGACAGAGTTGATGACAATTCTTATGCGCTATTTCCAGTCTTGTAGGTCCCTTACTGGTGTAGCGTATACCCGGTCTTTCACATAACCCCACAAGAAAAACTCGAGGGGGGTTATGTCGAGCAAACGTGGCGGCCAAGGCATTGGACCTCCATCCATCGTTGCAGGAATATGTGGTTTAAAAATTTTCGGACATCAAGGCTCCAGTGGGGTGGTGCACCGTCCTGTTCAATCATCACATTTGGCTGCAGGTCTGTTATCTGTGGCACGGCAAATTGTTCCAACATGTCCAGGTAGATGGTTCCATCCCCAGTCGGCAACCTGAAAGGAAAACGGCCCAACAATGCGATTTATTATCAAACCACACCGCGCATTAACTTTCGGACTGTCACGCATGTGTTCCCTAGGTGCATGTGGCTTTTCGGACCCCCAGATGCCCACATTGTGACGATTGACAGACCCTGACACGTGAAAGGTTGCCTCGTCAGTAAACAACATGCGTGATAAAAATGTCTCGTCCGCGGCAATGCGATCCAACATGACACATGCAAATTCTTCTCGCTTTGGTAGATCATCAGGCTTGATTTCTTGCACAATCTGCACTTTATATGCGTACAAACGTAATCGCTGATGAAGCACTTTGTGCACTGTTGAACGTTTCATACGAAGTTCTCGTGTTTCCTGTCACACTGACTTCTGTGGACTTTGTTCGAATGACCTCTCCACTTCTTCCACATGATGTTCGCTGATCCCAGGCTTACCACCACCATGCCCCTTTGAAACACTCCCAGTAGCCAAAAACTGATCACACCAATTCTTTATAGTCTTGAACGACGGGGTCGCTTTGTTGTAAACTCGACGAAAGTTTCTTTGCACTTGGTTCGCCAATTTTGTCTCCGCATACCACCAGACCACTTGTGCACGCTCCTTCATAGCCTCCATTTTGCTAAAACAATTGATTGCAGCTCCACTATGGCCACTTGGCGTATCAAATTTGCACACCACAAACTTGTTGAGTTGCTCTGTCTGCCCCTTCAGGATTCACAGGTCCACCATCTGAAATGTGAAAGATATAGGATATTAAGATGTTGGAGTCTCATTATGGTATTGTGGTTAGGGAATAACCTTCTCTGGCCCCAATTTCAGGATGAATGAGTAGATAAATATCTGCATTACCCTGTAACCCTTTAGTGATTGTCAGTAAGTCTGGGTCTTCAAGAATATCACCCAATGGTATGCCTATCACATTTTTATTTCTCACTTTAATTTTGTAGGCATGCAGCAGAGAGTGTATGGATGACCCCTGGTTGAATATGGTAAAGACAGGGTATAACATTGTGCTGTAGTTTATGGTAAACATTTGATAATGACCCATCTAAAGTGTCACAATTTATTCTGTTCCACATCACACTAACCTTTTAAAGTATGGCACTCCCCAAGAATAAATTTGAGAAGAGCTGGGAGGCTGTGAGAGATTGCAGGGCACTCTCACTTCTGATTTGGTGCCATGCCACATAATGTTCTTAGGGAAGATGATCTTTGTTATTATCTGACTTCATGCATCATGGTAAAATGGTGGGCAGTAGTTAACGCTCTTGCTTGTGTGCTCTAGTGAAGGTAAGCTTTACCCCCATTCAAAGGAATGCAGTGAAACTGTACGGCGACTGCAGCTGGAGGGGGGCGCGTTTTTTCTGCGGAACCTGGGTGAAAACATTTCCGGACTGCTGAGTTCTGCGGTCTCATTGTGCAGACACGTTTGATGGCGCCAGTCGGTCACCGGTCGCGTCCAGGTAGGTTGACTAGCGCTGAGGAGACGCCGCTGCAGTGGCCAAAGCATTGAAGACCAGTAATAGAGCAGATGATGGGTCCTTGTTAGGCAGAAAGTCGATGAGACGACTGTGAGCATTCTGCGAATTTCCGTGGGACAGACCAGACGTCCAGACTCCATTAGAAAAATATATTTGTGGAGGCATGAGGCCTTTAGCGAGTTTATGGCGATTCTTTAGAACTTCGAAATGGACACCACAGGGGAGATAACAATCTTTTTATGCAGGGCTGTGGCTCCATCCTGCTCATGTTGTTAGCAAAAGGCAAGGCGTAAATGCATGGAAAAGAGGCTGCAAAGCTGATTCTTTTTTTCATTTCTCCCAATTAACTTTAAGGTCTCTGATTAGTCAAATCTGTGTGTGTAGAGGAAGAAGCAGTCTCCCATCTTCGAATGAGGCACTCCATCTAATGACTGGCTTGTGCTAAAGTGGGAGTAGTCTAAGATGTAAATGTACTTTGCTACCGAGCTGGCGAGGAAAGTGGAGAGAAAGGAATGAGCTCACTCTTGTTCTGGCGCTTCGTTAGTAAAGGACTGCAGGTCTCTACATAAACGGTGACACTTGTGAGTGTTGCTAGTGTGCCACTTGGAGCCTGTGCCAGTCACCTTCTGAACTGTCAGAGGTACTGCTTCTAGCATCACGCACGCAATGAGTGATACGTGGGTGTACTTATTTGTCTTGAGTAGGCCATCTAAACATTTGACATATTCCGTCACGTATAGTGGTGGCACGGAGTTAAAGTGGTTTGGCCCCCTAGCAAATGGGTCAACCTGCACACCGGGGGTTCAGAGGCTCATACGAAAGTACCCGCATCCCGAATTAGCCATCCGCGAGACTCCGTATTGACATTTTTCTCACGTGCCATTAATAAAAGATTGCTGCTGTCCACGACTTCAGTCGCCGAACACATCATGGTGTAGCGCCCTGACCAGGAGAAGGGTAAAGTATTCGCTGCTAAAGCGTTGGGCTCCAATATAAGTTTTTCATCACCCTGTTCTTTCGAGCCATATTTTTAGAATAGTACAATATGGATGGCTGATTGTGGCGTAGTTTTTGTCCCATACCCTGGATCACATGTATGAAGTCAGATAAAGCGATTAGCGTTCTGGTTAGTGTCGTATGTCGCTCTCCAGCTGATCACTTTGTCCACCATAAGCCCCATATTAGTGAAAGCGTCTGTCAAATGAAAATGTTTGTGTGACGTTTCTTTAGCCATTTTTTTGTCTTGTGGTGTTAAGAATGAGTAAATCTATTGTTATTTAGATCACAATTCCTTCCTGTGTTTATTAACATTACCTTTGCCATTTTTACTAAAGTCCAGATTGTAAAAGAATGTAGCAAGATTGCAATGTTCAAATGACTGAATTCAAGGAAAGATAGGAACTGTGGGAAAAATAAAACCGAGGGAAGTGAATTAAAGGGCAATACATTTTCACTGAATAATAGAAAATAGCTTTACAGCCCCACAGGGATATTCATACAATTGCAAGACATGGATTTCCAAGCAGAAGAAACCTCGGCTTTTCGTCTTTATTCTGACTGAGTAAATTACTGTTTTATTGTACACGAGGAGAGGGTAACATCTTTGAATCTGCATAATCACCAAGTGAAACAAAATAATGTTTGAGGCTGTATCAGCTTCTTTTCAATGTGAGAGGTGCCGATGTGGAGAAGAGTTTGTACCTCCCTAATTCTGACGAATTTTGCATTAGAACGAGACATGCACTCGACCCCTCCTTTCCTACCACCTAATTAATTATGTGCACAATGGCAACGAAAGAAAATGCTGGTCAACCCTGTGTCGCGCCCTCCGGTGCCCGCCTCGCACAGGCAATCCAGGAAAGTAACATACCATGCATAGGAATCAAGTGAAAAGTATTTTGAGCTCTTAGTACAAATACCCTCATTACAGTAAACTTATTCGGCTTCTTACCACCGTGCAATGACACAAAACATTAATAAAATTGATGAAAATGAGAGGCGATATGCAAAAGAGGGCATCGAAGCTCTCAAGTGAAATAAAATATTCATGTGGCTGGGGCCCCCTGCCGGGTAGACCGGTCACTTCATGTCATTCCTTTTTAGCTGACGCCACGCGATAAAGATGAAATAATGCTATAGACAGCACAATGCCTAGCCCCCAAACGAAGAAAATCTCCGACCCATCCGAGAATAGAAACCCTGTCCCTCGCGTAGCACTCTGCTCCGCTGACCACATTTTTTTATCTTTTTTGTTGTTCTTTTTGTACACGTTACCACTTTTTTTCGTTTCTTTTAACTTGGAGTGGGCAGGGGTCGAACCTCGACGCCTGGCCACTGCGTCCCCCTCACTGCCACCGAACCTGTGGAGCACAGGGAAGTAGGAGACATAGGAATCAACAGAAGTGGAAGGCTTGATGTTGTTTATTTATTTTCATTTTTGTTGTTATAATTTTCACTATCATTATGAAATTATGTGGAACATATATCATCTACATAGATAAAATAGAGGCTGGGTAAAGGACAAGAAAAAATAAATAAATAAAATCCGCGCAGTTACGGAGCACTCTCCCATCTGCGGAGGTTGGAAGTAGAACCGATCGTAGGTAGCTTAAACTCAGACACCGCCATCGGAGGGGTAGGTGCCCTCAACACCAGGCACTCTCCGACTTAGTTGAGGTCTAACAAAGACCCTTTGAAGATGCTTGGCCAATAATGTTCGGAAACGTGGAGTGTGTTCGAGAGCTGCATGGCCTATTCGTGAACAGGTCCAGAAGTCAAAGTACGATTTAGGTTCCTCACTGAGTAGGTAACCCACCGCTCATCCCTTGACTCACATAATGGCATGATATTTGGCGGTGGGAAAATGTTTGCCCTCTGGTTGTTGAAACGTTCACGATTCGTTCGTGTATCGTGGCACTCGGAGATAGCAGGCAATGACTTTCGCACGAATCACCAAACATCACGCGAAGAGGCGCAGGTCAGACGGTGGTCATCAGTGTCGATATGCTGGCAAAGGAGACAAATCCGGGGATCCGACAAACCAATGTTGTGCAGCCGCTGTTTTGTGGCAAATTTCCTGTTGACTATGTGATACCACATTGCACTGACAACTGTAGGGAGGAAGGGGTGGTGGATGGTATTCCACCCTATGGGCCACTAGATGGAGCGGTATTTGGCCTCCATCACGTTACGAGGAACATGGTGGAATAGTAGGCTGTAAAAATCCTTGGTTCTGGCCGGATGCGTATCTGGGAGGCTTGTATGTGTGTAATCGTAGTCGATGAAGAAGGTCGAAAAGTGAGTCTAATGAGTCATGATGTGGCCCACAGACACTGGTGGTGAGGTGGACGCAGGCAGGAGGACCTCAAGCAAGCTGCACGTTAGAGATGTGCCCCATCTGTACTCATACACAAGTCCGCAGCACGCATACAGACCTGGACCAATGTGAGGCCACCATCTCGTGGGGGCAGGGTAAGTGTCTCATAAAGAACTTTAAACATGGAACTAGCCGTAAGATAATAGCCAAGGGCCACCTGAAGGTTGCGGCCAATAGCTGTTGGAGAGGGATAACCTGCATGACGTGGACCAGTTTTGATGCCACATAACTATTCAGAATCTCAACGTGTTGAATTGTGTCCTAGCGGCACAGGAGGTTCTGGTGACGGTCGTTGCGGATGACGTGTAACAGGCGACGGAAATTCGTTGCCGCTGTGTGTTTAACAGTGGGGAAATTCCCAGGTACCAGAACGTCTGCACGAGCGGCACGGGTGCCACTTCGCCTTCCTGAAAGTCTCATCCAATCTACATCGCAGAAGGTTTGGCGACATTCATCGAACTGCCAGCAGCAGCCCCATAACTTCTTATCAGTATTCGAGGATTATTCGAATCTCAGATCCAGAGCGGATGAGGTGAAGGAGGTCATCAGCATATGCCCGACAGCGAAAAGTGCGTTGGCGAAGGGTGAGGCCAGAGATCTCAGTTCAAAATGGCTCTGAGCACTATGCGACTTAACTTCTGAGGTCATCAGTCGCCTAGAACTTAGAACTAATTAAACCTAACTAACCTAGGGACATCACACACATCCATGCCCGAGGCAGGATTCGAACCTGCGACCGTAGCGGTCACGCGGTTCCAGACTGAAGCGCCTTTAACCGCACGGCCACACCGGCCGGCAGAGATCTCAGTATTCAAGCCACCAATGAGGGGTCTCTAGGACAATGGCATACAGGAGGAATTAAATGGCGGATGAGTACCGGCTGTGCTAAACGTCCATTGATTTGGACTTATGAACTGGCACTGCTATAAGGTCACTGGAGAATGTCGATGAATGGAGACGGGATGCCCATCTGATTGCCATCGAAAACAGGAAACGGTAGCGCACTTTTTCGAAGGCGCTATTGAAGTCTATAGCGACGATCACTGCGCAGAGTCTGCAGGCCGCCGCCATCGCTACTAAGTCGCAACATTCCTCTATGTCAGTCTGTAAGTTAACTAAGTTAACTTGTGCCCCAGGCGTGGTTTGCTCTGGGGAGAGGACATGAGGGAGTGTTGTCCAGAGTCGCATCGCCAGTAAGCGGCCTAAAATCTTATAATCGGCGATGAGGAGGGTGAGCGGTCACTAACTCATGATCGTCGAACCACGTTCTGGTTTGTGGAGCGGAATGATGATGCCCTCAACAAAGGCGGGTGGGATTGCTTGGTCAGATGTCATCAGTTCTAGAAACATTGTCGCCCACCGCGATTCCATGAGTTCCCAGAGGGCTCGACAAAACTCAGTTGGTAATCCGTCAATGCTAGGTGATCTGTTGATTGCACCCTTTTCGACGGCGTTATCTACTTCGTCTCGTGTGATAGCCACTGCCAAAGTATTCTCCTCTGTGTGGGGGAGGGTGTGCGTGACGTAATGCAAAATGGAGTCGTCTGCTTCAACATCGGCATCGTCTTCCCTGAAAGTAAGAGGGTAGTGTTCGATGAATGCATGCACGATGTTATTCTAATTGGTCACCTGCGGCGCATGAGGAGTAACCAGAATGTCGATGACCTTCCGACGCCACAGTCGTTCGTCTGACACTATATGGTGCAGGGATGAAATTTCCAATCCGCATGATCGTGGCGCCGCGCGTGTATCACCACTTACTGCAATTTGCGGCGGCCCAGAGCAATTATCTTCGTTTTAGTTCTTTGCCGTTCCAACTGGTTGTCTGGGGTTGGCAGCTGAGTATCCAGATCAAGGAGAATCGCATAACAGAAGTCGACGGTGTTGCGTTGCCAGTCGGCCAAGTGCTTCCCGTATCTCAACAGTGTCCTCCAGATCGCTGGTCGCAGTCCGTCCACCACGTCAATGACGAGAGGTAGCTGGGAAGGCGTCGTTCGCAGGCTGGCCCCGTCTTAGTGATTGGCTGGTGACAAGTCAGATCGTGCAGATGAGAAGTATTTAGTCTCCATGGTACAGATTGGGGTTCAAGGAGGACCGTGCAGATCGAAATGGTCACAGAAGGCCAGTGGCGAGCGTTTGGCGCCCTGTTTGGCAGGTCTCAGATTCTGTGAGGCGCATACCCTGACTAGACAGCTTTCGGAATGACTGGTAGGAAAGGTATGGGCAAAACCGTCGCTTTGTTGGACTTCCCAGGTATCATGTAGCAGGAGGTCCCGCACCACTATATGCATTTCCTGGCATGTAGTATAGTGCAGAATGTGATCTGTTGGTTGCAGAACACAGTTAAAATTACCTCCTAGAAGGCAGTGGTTCAAATGGCTCTGAGCACTATGGGTCTTAACTTCTGAGGTCATCAGTCCCCTAGAACTTAGAACTACTTAAACCTAACTAACCTAAGGACATCACACACATCCATGCCCGAGGCAGGATACGAACCTGCGACCGTAGCAGTCGCGCGGTTCCAGACTGTAGCACCTAGAGCCGCTCGGCCAACCCGGCTGGCTAGAAGGCAGTGGTCGTATAGCCATAAAAACAGGGGGACGAAGACAGAATAAAACTGGGCCCATTCATATCATTGCTCAGTGCCTGAAGGGGCGTAGACATTAATGAAGGTGTCCCAAGATGATGCAAGATGATGGAAGGAAGGCGATATCGGCGACAGAAATCCCGTCGCGGACGTAGATGGCCACTTCAGAACCCACAGGATCACTCACAGTGGCGTGGGCGGTATAGTCATTGATATCTGGGAGGCTGGCCAAATGAAGAGCGAAAACAATATCAGAAGTCCAGAACATCTCCTGCATAAGACGAAGTTTCACCCTGGAACGGATGTTATTAATGTTGGTCGTTGCTAACCTATAGTCCTGGTGTTGGACTGCTGGAAGTTGGTCCACTCCGGCGTCAGCGGAGGAGCGTGGTGGAACGTCATCCCTCCCGCCCCGAGGGGGTTCTGGTTATGATTACCGGAGCGGCGCTGACGGCGCAGGATCCCGTAAGGGGTCCTGTTCCTCGACCTCTTCGTCGTGCCATGCATGGAGACAAGCACGGATGTAGTGTCGATTTTGTCTTCAGAAGGTGGAGAAGTGGTTCATGGCGTAATTTCGGCTGTACTACGTCCATTAAATAGTTCAGAGTCCTCATGGTGCTTTGGGGGGACGGCCGCAGGCACACCGGTGAATGTTGCCGCGTTCACATCGTCTCCTTCGGCAGTGGCAGGTTCGGGCACATCGTTCGGGTTCGACGGCGGCCTCGTCCTCGACCTGAAACGTCTCCTCTTGACCGGACACGGTGCAGCGCCTTCTCTTGCGACGTATCGGAGAACGTTGTTTCCTTACGCGATCTTCCGTGTCCGAAGACGGAAGGGAGTCGCATCGCTCTAGCAAGAAAGCCGCCGTAGGGACGATGAGCGGGTCGATTTGTATCGTGTTGCCGAGGGCTGGGTCAGCGGCCGGTCGCGTCGGGACCGTCGCGTCGGAGCATGGTCATGGCCGCCCGAGGCGGCGGGCCGTCCGAGGCGCTCTCCGTTGGGGTTTGGTCGGGCTCATGTGTGGCGTCCGGACGGCGTTGCGGGACGGTAGGAGAAGCAAGAGCAGCGGCGTAGGTCACAGGTATCACCGTAGGTTGCGACGTGGGTGGTCCTGCGGCGGCTGGAAGTTTCGTAATACGTTGTAGGCATTCGGATCTAACGCGGCCTTCTTTGCCGCACACAGAACAGGTCCGAGCTTGCCCGTCATAGATAATTATTGCAAGGCATCCGCCGATCTGTAAGTAGGACGGGGCGTGGTTTCGGAGATCAGTGGTGACCTGTCGGACGCCGTTTCGGACGGGATACGTCTGAAACTGTGTCCACTTCCCCGCAGTATGGCCGTGGACTGTGCCGTATGGTTTTGAGTGCCTGCTTCCTCTGTAGGAAGTTCAAATTGCAATTCGAAAATGCGTATCGTTCGCTAAACCTGCGTGGTCGACCCTACCGCACCGACATTGCCATCAGCATGACAGAAGCGGAGCCCCTGTTTTGTCTCGTGTAGGATGCGTTCGTCCGTCGCGTCGTTAATTAATTTAACAAAGACCCTGCTGCTCACGATCGGCAAATAGATTAGATTCAGTTTTAGCTCCATAGATCCAAAAAAATGAGATGATGGTCGTGGATGTGGAACATGTCAGATAGTACAACATAAAAAACATACAAAAATTGAATATAAGTGCTTACTTCCCTGATCATTTGTCAGGAGATTTTCAAAACAGGTGAATACAATACAGTAAAATGGAACAGCTAATGTTTACAGAATTAATGTGCTATCACAATGAAACATTTTATGCACTATTAATAAATTTATCATACACAAAATGCCTAACCTTGACTGTTGTGAGCAAGTGATGTCATAAATGAAATCTAACAGACATTTTTACTTAAGCTGGCCGAACAGTCTCTGTTACGATATTCATCTATAAAGTAGAAGGAGTTGCCTATCAAAAAGCCTTTCAGACTCTGTTTAAAGCGTGCTTTATCTGAAACTAAATTTTTAATGGTTGCTGGCAATTTATTGAAAATGTGTGTTCCTGAATACTGAACCACTCTTTGGACCAAGGCAAGTGATTTTAGGTCTTTATGGAGATTGTTCTTTTTACTAATATTGATACCAGGTATTGAGCTATTGGTTGGAAATAGAGATATATTACTTGCAACAAATTTCATTAAGGAATAAATATACTGAGAAGCCGTGGTTAGAATACAAAGTTCCTTGAACAGGTTTCTACATGAAACTTCCTGGCAGATTAAAACTGTGAGCCGGAACTGGGGACCTTTGCCTTTGGCAGGCAAGGGCTCCACCAACTGAGCTACCCAAGCACGACTCACGATCCTTACAGCTTCAATTCAGCCAGTACCAGGTCTCCTACCTTCCAAACTTCACAGAAGCTCTTCTGCGAACCTTGCAGAACTAGCACTCCTTCCAGCCCTCCAATGAGATCTCACTTGCCAATGGTCTGCTTTATGGGAACACAGGCGTATCGTCGTGCTGTCACATCCTCCTAACTATTGTATGACAAGTATCGAAAGTAGGTTGTCATCGAAGCTTCGCAATCGTCGAGTGAGTCTTCAGTTTTCGTGAACAAGAAGTCGCCATCGTCAATCTTCGCCTCAGGGCTCTACTAGAGGTTTATACAGATAATATGGATGACCTCTATGGGCTCTTCTCTTCTTAATGAAGAATCATAATTCTCGACTTCACGTGTGACGTCCGGCAATCGAAGGAAGCGATGCAGCCCAAAGTAGAACTTTAGTAACTTTTCCGATACTCCATCTTTCCACACTCTACACACATTCATAAATTTCTATTTCTCGACACCGAGAACCTCTCCAAGAGATCGATTCTATTCCGGTGGAATGGTGCTGCTGCAGACGGAACTGGTTTAAATGGTTCAAGTAGCTCTGAGCACTATGGGACTTAATAACTGAGGTCATCAGTCCCCTAGACTTAAAACTACTTAAACCTAACCAACCTAATAACAACACACACATCCATGCCCGAGGCAGGATTCGAACCTGCGACCGTAGAACAGCGTGGTTCTGGACTGAAGCACCTAGAACCGCTCGACTACAGCGGCCGGCAAGGAACTGGTACGGATCGGTACCTGCCCATTATTACTTGCCTCTCATTCTATCTAGAGTCCTCCCGAACCAGGTGACCACCTGTTGGAGCTTCGTGGAAAAACTTCAGGATAGCTGGGCGTAGATAAGGTGGGATTTCAACCCTATGTTATACAACGTTCTTTTTATTAAACGGAATTCTCTTTTGGTCGGTCCCTTATTCTTCGCGGCTTGCATTGTTTTCAGCAATACTATATCTTCCCTCTGTTTAGCAGTAGTGTCATTTTATGATGCAGTGATTGAAATTTTTGTAGATGCTGCTGTCTTGCGCAACAGGATTCCCTGATAGGCCGTCGGCTCCAACGAGAACTTCTCAAACAGATGGTCGCTGTTTCTGCAGGAGAGGGAGCCACGCTGCAAAATGTGCTGCTCGGCAGCCGGGCCTATTGGTTAGCATCAATGGTAGGTGTGTTGCGAGTCGTAAGTTCAGACACAACCAGCAGCAGTTACTTGTTATTTAGTGTTTGTCATTTGCAGAATATTCCTGAACAACTGCTTGACTATACTGTCCAAATGAAAGTACCCATTTGTTTAAAATGTTTCAAATGGCTCTAAGCACTATGGGACTTAACATCTGAGGTCATCAGTCCCCTAGGCTTAAAACTACTTAAACCTAACTAACCTAAGTACATCACACACATCCATGCCAGAGGCAGGATTCGAACCTGCGACCGTAGCAGCAGCACGGTTCTGGACTAAAGCGCCTAGAACCGCTCGGCCACAGCGGTCGGCGTACCCATTTGTCAAACACATAGTGTCACTTCTTATATTTGGTGACTCCATAGAATCCTTTCAGCTATTTGATCAGGTGATGACCAGCGATACCGGAAAAAGCATATGGATGCCTAATATGCAGGGGGATTACGATTGTCTTGAAATCCATTGTTCTCCGGAATATACGTACCGTGGCACAAAGTAGTGGTTGTATTCTATTACCTGACCGTGCAGCTAACGGCTTTTACGTTTCCCAAGTTGGTATACATGTTTTGGTGCACCCGGCGTCTCCACAAAACAGTGTCACGTCGTAAGTTCAAATCCTGAACCAGCTTTGTTTACAAAGTAAAACACTTAGTACTGTAAGCATGTTTGTTATGAACAACAACGTACAGCCAGAGCAGAACAGAACTTAACTCCTCTCAGTCAGTGCTGCTGTTTGTACAATCATCTAGAATATGGTAACGTTATAAACATAAGAACTTTCTAAAACGATGCAGAAATGTTTTATGTTTCACGTGACGTTATGGTGCTCCAACGTGAAATAACAGGAAGTAATGTCACGGAACTCTTAGAGTACCATGTGAACGGTAGCTAACTCGTCCTGTGTGACGCCAGCTTAATCGCTAGGGCACACTGTATATAGCACAGCTTGCGGAGATATTGTTCATGCCCTGAGCAATACAACGCTGCCCCGTAGTGTACCACGATGTCGAGTAGACATGTGCCGCGAGTCACTAGTAACCCTCGATAGGTGCAGTATCATGGGTATGCTCCGCTGCAATCGTCGCAGTACTCTTCTGTAGCACTACTCGAGGGGCGTAACGCAATGGTTAGCACACTGTACTCGCATTCGGGAAGACAGCGGTTCAAAACCGCGTCCAGCCATCCTGATTTAAGTTTCCTGTCGTTTCCCTAAATTGCCTTCGAAAGGGCACGCCTGCTTTCCTTCGGCATCCTTTGCTAACCCGAGCCTGTGCTCTGACTTTAACCTCGTTGTCGACGGGACGTTAAACCTTAATATTCTTTCTCAGACCTCACACTGTGTCATTCACTTCGTCGTCCGAGCTTCGCAGGGCGACATGTCAGGGCCATGGGGCGGATGTTCAGGATGATCCTAATTGAGCTTCGCCATTACACTTTGTATGACCTTGAAGACGGGTGGAAGCACATTATCGTGGACCAGAATCACACCCTACGTGAGCAACCCAGGCCGATTGCTCTTGATGGACCTATCGTCATTCTTAATGTGTTTTCTGTGCTCAAGGAATTCGATGAGTATCGGACTTATCTATATCTATCTATCTATCGCTTGCGCCTTGTCCCGCGGTTACGCAGGGTCGGCCATGGTTAATCGGATTTGGCATGTTAATTTTAAGGGGTAGACGGATGCCCTTCCTGCCGCCACCCTGTACCCCCCATGACGGAATTAGTGTACCGCAACTGTCTGTGTCTAGTGGAATCCATGAAATAGTGTGAATGTGGTCAGATGTCTGCTAGCTGTGTAACTGAGGCGGAACGTGGGGACCAGCCAGGCATTCACCTAGCGAAATGTGGAAAACAGCCTAAAAACCACATCCAGGCTGTCCGACACACTGACTCTCTTCGTCAATCCGCCGGGCGGATTCGATCCGGGGCTGGGGCGCCTACCCGAGTCCAGGAAGCAGCGCGTTAGCGCTCTCGGCTACCCTGGCGGGTCCGATGAGTATCGGACCTCGAACGTCGAAAAAGATGGTGAACATCGCCTTGCCTGCCGCGGGCAGAGCTTTTAATTCTTTAGAGGGAGATGACACGTACGTACAACAATGCTGTGCACTGCATTAGCGTCCCTAGATGTCTCACTGCATAATATCAAAGTGGCATATGCAGATTACAACTGGTTTGATTGTTACGACATTTCGCCGGCCGCGGTGGTCTAGTGGTTCTAGGCGCGCAGTCCGGAACCGCGGGACTGCTACGGTCGCAGGTTCGAATCCTGCCTCGGGCATGGATGTGTGTGATGCCCTTAGGTTAGTTAGGTTTAATTAGTTCTAAGTTCTAGGCGACTGATGACCTCAGAAGTTAAGTCGCATAGTGCTCAGAGCCATTTTTGTTACGACATTTCGTACCTTTTCATCTGAACGGTCGTCAAACTTTCGTGATACAACTAGACAACATATAGAGGTAGTTTATAGTTGGCAGTGCCATCAAGGACAACGTTACGCATAATTTTGTTCAGTTACTCGGTTTTTTCAGATATTTCACAGGAAATTGTTTCCACTTTGGGGAAGCCTGGCTACACACTATCAGCAGAGCGACGGCTCCGGCCGCAAATGTAGCGAGCTTCTTGCCGCGGCGGCCAAAGTGAGCAGCAGCCTGCAGCGGAGCACCGCCGCCGGCGCCAGCACAATGGCGCCACAAAGGCCCGGGTCACTCAGTGTCGGCCGCAGCCGGCCCGCCCCCGCATAATGGACACGGTCTGCAGGCCGCCCGCCGCCCAGAACTGAGGACGCCGAGTAAAAAAGGCGCCCGAGTGGCGCTCGGTGGTGCAGAAAGGCCGTTTTAGCTGAAAAGGCGACTGCCGCGCAGCGCCGGCCAGAGGACAGCGACGAGTGGCCGCCACAGCGGGGAGAGAGGGCGACGACCCCGCCCAGGTGCCTGCGGCGACCGAAGTGCCTCCAGATCTGACCCCCCTACTCGGAAGGGGGTTTTGTCGCTTGCACCGTCCATCGGTGCACACTGATGGCAGTGGCTCACTGGTTATCCTTATCTCATTGCCCATTCGAGATCAACAGAGATAAATTCTTAATCCACTGTGTAGTAGATGCAGTGAAGGATTTCTGCTACTTCGGAAGCAAGTTCATCCATGACAGACAAAGAAAGGAGGACATAAGAAGCAGACTAGCACACGATAAGAAGGCATTCCTCGCTAAAAGACTCTACTAATATCAAACATAGGACTTAAACTGAGCAACGCATTTGTGAGAGAATACGCTTGGAGTACGGCATTGTGTGAAATGAACTATGGACTCCGGGAAAACTAGGAAAGAGTAGATCGTAGTACCTGAGATATCGCTGCCCGGCCGCTGTGGCCGAGCGGTTCTAGGCGCTCAGTCCAGAACCGCGCGACTGCTACGGTCGCAGGTTCCAATCCTGCCTGGGGCATGGATGTGTGTGATGTCCTTAGGTTAGTTAGGTTTAAGTAGTTCCAGGTATAGGGGACTGATGACCACAGATGTTAAGTCCCATACTGATCAGAGCCATTTGAACCATTTTTTGAGATATCAGTGCTATGGAAAAATGGAAATGAGCGTTTGGCGTCAGTGGCCGGGATGCCCCTTGCGGGGCAGGTCCGGCCGCCTTGGTGCAGGTCTTATTACATTCGACGCCACATTGGGCGACCTGGGCGCCGGATGAAGATGAAATGATGATGCAGACAACACAACACCCAACCCCTGAGCGGAAAAATCTCCGACCCAACAGGGAATCGAGCCCGGGCTTGTAGGACGACAATCCGTCACGCTGACAACTTTTTTTTCATTTTGTTCGTTGTTGATCGTTGTGTTTGGTCGTTGCGGACATCACATGACATCCGTTCAAGTTCGTTTGTTGATCCTTCCACTCAGTTTTTTATTACAGAGGCCAACCGGCTCTCTGACCGAACACACTGAGGTACCGTGTCGGCATATCTACATCCACTCTCCGTTAACCACTTCTTCCCATTGTACCATTTACTAGGGCTTCTTCCCGTTCCATGCAGCACAGGAAGAACGACTGTTTAAATGCCTCTGTCTGCACTGTAATTACTTCACTCTTGTCTTCACGACCCCTATGGGAACTATACCTAGTGGATTGTAGTAAAGGTTGTCTCTAAAGCTACAGTACAACTTTAATGTGTTGGGGCATCCAAATTAGCTTAAACGGATTAAAAACAAACTCGACTACCGTAAAATGATTATTTGTAATGGTAACCGGTTTTGGTCTGACTGAGAAAATTTTCAGACAGAGAAGGCCTTTCGCTCCACGATTTTCCGTCGTCAATACTGTTTTTAATCCATTTTAAAATATTTCATTTATTTCAGTGATTTTCTCCAAGAGAAATTTTCTGAAGGATTCAAAACTGATGAAGATATTCACACAATGCTTGGTTCATGTGACAGACCATCGCACAAAGTTTTTATGTCATTCAATCCACTTTAACATTTGTGGTTTTGATGGCCCACATACCCAATCTGTGTTCAAGCGCTGTCCACACTCAGCGCAACATATCCAAATTAACTGCGGCAGTAGCAGCAACGGAAGCCAGTCTGCTGTGCTTCGGGCCATTTCAGAGTACAAGAATGAACTAACTCCACTGAATAATTTCCTCTTACTCACATTGCTGATGCCATGCCGTATTCGACACATGGATTATGGGAGGACGCTAAAAGAGATTTGCTAAGTGCACTTCCAGAAATTCTGTTTTAGGTGATCTGAGATATAAAGTGAGACTGCCGTCTTTGGCCTGTTCAAGGTCTGACAAGCAAAGAACTGCGAATGACTGTTATAGGGAACAGGCCAAATAGCTCTCTATATGGTAACATTTTAGGATGAACTGCCAGTGCTACTGTGTCAGTAAATGTATAAAATCTCCAGCGATAAACAGTCCCAAGGACAGAAACGATCGCGGTTCCAGCACAATGATTGCCTCGAGTTTGCCATAAGACACAGAATGTCGCATGCAACTGTCATAATTAACTGTATCTGTACTACATACATGTGTGGTGTCTGTTCTGTCCGACATCTCCGAAAACTCAGCCGCAGTTGGATATTGACGTAAATTAACGGTGATTAGTGAAAGTTTGCGCCAGGCAGAGAGTCGAACTCGAATTTCAAGCTTTATGCGAGTAGTCGACGTAACCACCTTAAGGATGGAAGGAAGGAAGTGCTGGTGGAGGCTCGGGGAGCACAGCGTGTAGGGGTCGAACGCGAGGCCCCGCAGTGCCCCATCGAGCCTGTTGGGGTATAGGAACTAGGGGAAACAGGGACCTTTATTATTTATAAAATTCTAGTGTGTCCTGATAATCTCATCACTGTCCTGTAAGGCACCTCGCTGCCGTCCGACGACGCAAAAGGAAAATAACAAGAAGATGGTGCCACCTCCGGCACCCTTCAATTCACAAACATACAGGGTGTTTCAAAAATGACAGGTATATTTGAAACGGCAATAAAAACTAAACGAGCAGCGATAGAAATACACCGTTTGTTGCAATATGCTTGGGACAACAGTACATTTTCAGGCAGACAAACTTTCGAAATTACAGTAGTTACAATTTTCAACAACAGATGGCGCTGCGGTCTGGGAAACTCTATAGTACGATATTTTTCACATATCCACCATGCGTAGCAATAATATGGCGTAGTCTGTGAATGAAATTACCCGAAACCTTTGACAACGTGTCTGGCGGAATTGCTTCACATGCAGATGAGATGTACTGCTTCAGCTGTTCAATTGTTTCTGGATTCTGGCGGTACACCTGGTCTTTCAAGTGTCCCCACAGAAAGAAGTCACAGGGGTTCATTTCTGGCGAATAGGGAGGTCAATCCACGCCGCCTCCTGTATGTTTCGGATAGCCCAAAGCAATCACACGATCATCGAAATATTCATTCAGGAAATTAAAGACGTCGGCCGTGCGATGTGGCCGGGCCCCATCTTGCATAAGCCACGAGGTGTTCGCAGTGTCGTCTAAGGCAGTTTGTACCGCCACAAATTCACGAAGAATGTCCAGATAGCGTGATGCAGTAATCGTTTCGGATCTGAAAAAAGGGCCAATGATTCCTTTGGAAGAAATGGCGGCCCAGACCAGTACTTTTTGAGGATGCAGGGAAGATGGGACTGCAACATGGGGCTGTTCGGTTCCCCATATGCGCCAGTTCTGTTTATTGACGAAGCCGTCCAGGTAAAAATAAGCTTAGTCAGTAAACCAAATGCTGCCCACATGCATATCGCCGTCATCAATCCTGTGCACTATATCGTTAGCGAATGTCTCTCGTGCAGCAATGGTAGCGGCGCTGAGGGGTTGCCGCGTTTGAATTTTGTATGGATAGAGGTGTAAACTCTGGCGCATGAGACGATACGTGGACGTTGGCGTCATTTGGACCGCAGCTGCAACACGGCGAACGGAAACCCGAGGCCGCTGTTGGATCACCTGCTGCACTAGCTGCGCGTTGCCCTCTGTGGTTGCCGTACGCGGTCGCCCTACCTTTCCAGCACGTTCATCCGTCACGTTCCCAGTCCGTTGAAATTTTTCAAACAGATCCTTTATTGTATCGCTTTTCGGTCCTTTAGTTACATTAAACCTCAGTTGAAAACTTCGTCTTGTTGCAACAACACTGTGTTCTAGGCCGTGGAATTCCAACGCCAGAAAAATCCTCTGTTCTAAGGAATAAACCATGTTGTCTACAGCACACTTGCACGTTGTCAACAGCACACGCTTACAGCAGAAAGACGACGTACAGAATGGCGCACCCACAGACTGCGTTGTCTTCTACACTCCTGGAAATTGAAATAAGAACACCGTGAATTCATTGTCCCAGGAAGGGGAAACTTTATTGACACATTCCTGGGGTCAGATACATCACATGATCACACTGACAGAACCACAGGCACATAGACACAGGCAACAGAGCATGCACAATGTCGGCACTAGTACAGTGTATATCCACCTTTCGCAGCAATGCAGGCTGCTATTCTCCCATGGAGACGATCGTAGAGATGCTGGATGTAGTCCTGTGGAACGGCTTGCCATGCCATTTCCACCTGGCGCCTCAGTTGGACCAGCGTTCGTACTGGATGTGCAGACCGCGTGAGACGACGCTTCATCCAGTCCCAAACATGCTCAATGGGGGACAGATCCGGAGATCTTGCTGGCCAGGGTAGTTGACTTACACCTTCTAGAGCACGTTGGGTGGCACGGGATACATGCGGACGTGCATTGTCCTGTTGGAACAGCAAGTTCCCTTGCCGGTCTAGGAATGGTAGAACGATGGGTTCGATGACGGTTTGGATGTACCGTGCACTATTCAGTGTCCCCTCGACGATCACCAGTGGTGTACGGCCAGTGTAGGAGATCGCTCCCCACACTATAATGCCGGGTATTGGCCCTGTGTGCCTCGGTCGTATGCAGTCCTGATTGTGGCGCTCACCTGCACGGCGCCAAACACGCATACGACCATCATTGGCACCAAGGCAGAAGCGACTCTCATCGCTGAAGACGACACGTCTCCATTCGTCCCTCCATTCACGCCTGTCGCGACACCACTGGAGGCGGGCTGCACGATGTTGGGGCGTGAGCGGAAGACGGCCTAACGGTGTGCGGGACCGTAGCCCAGCTTCATGGAGACGGTTGCGAATGGTCCTCGCCGATACCCCAGGAGCAACAGTGTCTCTAATTTGCTGGGAAGTGGCGGTGCGGTCCCCTACGGCACTGCGTAGGATCCTACGGTCTTGGCGTGCATCCGTGCGTCGCTGCGGTCCGGTCCCAGGTCGACGGGCACGTGCACCTTCCGCCGACCACTGGCGACAACATCGATGTACTGTGGAGACCTCACGCCCCACGTGTTGAGCAATTCGGCGGTACGTCCACCCGGCCTCCCGCATGCCCACTATACGCCCTCGCTCAAAGTCCGTCAGCTGCACATACGGTTCACGTCCACGCTGTCGCGGCATGCTACCAGTGTTAAAGACTGCGATGGAGCTCCGTATGCCACGGCAAACTGGCTGACACTGACGGCGGCGGTGCACAAATGCTGCGCAGCTAGCGCCATGCGACGGCCAACACCGCGGTTCCTGGTGTGTCCGCTGTGCCGTGCGTGTGATCATTGCTTGTACAGCCCTCTCGCAGTGTCCGGAGCAAGTATGGTGGGTCTGACACACCGGTGTCAATGTGTTCTTTTTTCCATTTCCAGGAGTGTATATCTTTCACATCACTTGCAGCGCCATCTGTTGTTGAAAATTGTAACTACTGTAATTTCGAAAGTTTGTCCGCCTGAAAATGTACTGTTGTCCCAAGCATATTGCAACAAACGGTGTATTTCTATCGCTGCTCGTTTAGTTTTTATTGCCGTTTCAAATATACCGGTCATTTTTGAAACACCCTGTAGCTATAAAGTAAAATAACAAAAAATACAAAGGAAAGAAATTCTACAGCGGGCTTCGCATCTGTACTGTGCTTCTGGCGCGTTTACTCTCAGTTTTCCTTAGATGATTGCCTTATATGATCGATTCCACAAACGACATCGCAACTGTTCCTCTTTGCGCACACGGTACACCCGAACTTTCTGGCGAGTCTCCAAAAGCCGTTCCTAATAAATGTACATACCAATCCTTGTATTTGCCTATACGTAACACTTCTGTATGTCAGTCTTGCAAGTATTTACAGTAATCCAGTACGTTCGTATCTGTATCACTTTATACACTGAAGCGCCAAAGAAACTGGTATGGGCATGCGTATTCAAATACAGAGGTATGTAAACAGGCAGAATATGGTGCTGTGGTCGGCAACCGCTGTATAACACAAGTGTCTGGCGAAGTCGTTAGATCGGTTACTGCTACTACAATGGCGGGTTATCAAGATTTAAGTGAGTTTGAACGTGGTGTTATAGCCGGCGCAGAGTGATGGAACACAGCATCTCCGAGGTAGGGATGAAGCGGGGATTTTCCCGTACGACCATTTCACGAGTGTCCGTGAAATATCAGAATTCCGGTAAAAATATCAAATCTCCGACATCGCTGCGGCCGGAAAAAGATCCTGCCAGAATGGGACAAACGATGACTCAAGAGGATAGTTCTACGTGACAGAAGTGCAACTCTTCCGCAAATTGCTTTAGATTTCAGTGCTGGGCCGTCAGCAAGTGTCAACGTGCGAACCATTCAATGAGACATCTTCGATATGGGCTTTCGGAGCCGAAGGCCCACAGGTGTACCCTTGATGACTGCACGGCACAAAGCCTTCTGCCTCGCCTGGACCCGTCAACACCGACATTGTAGTTTTGATGACTGGAAACATGTTGCCTGGTCGGACGAGTCTCGTTTCAAATTGTATCGAGTGGATGGACGTGTGTGGTTATGGCGACAACTTCATGAAACCATAGACATGTCATCAGGCTCTGTAATGATGTGGGGCGTGTGCAGTTGGAGTGATATGGGACCCCTGATATGTCTAGATACAACTCTGGCAGGTGACACGTACGTAAGCATCCTGTCTGATCACCTGCGTCCATTCATGTCCATTGTACATTCCGACGGACTTGGGCAGTTCCAGCAGGACAATGCGACACCCCACATGTTCAGAAGCGCTACAGAGTGACTCCAGGAGTTTAAACAGTTCCGCTGGCCACCAAACTCCCCAGACATGAACATTATCCAGCATGTCTGGGTTGCCTTGCAACGTGCTGTTCAGAAAAGACCTCCACCCGTTCGTACTCTTACGGATTTATGGACAGCTCTGCAAGATTCATGGTGATAATTCCCTCTAGCGCTACTTCAGACATTGGTCGAGTCCATTTCACGTCGTGTTTCGGCACTTCTGCATGCTCACTGGGGTCCTGCACGATATTATGCAGGTGTGCCAGTTCCTTTGATTCTTCAGTGTATGTAATGTACATCACAGTATATGAATGACCAACATCACCGTGTTCGTGTTATGACGCGGAAAATACGTTTCCTACTGAAAAAAACACTATTTCGGAAGAGATTTCTGTATGTCTGGTCTGCCGAATGAACACTACTATCTTCCTTGCACAGTCAATACCTCCAACGCCGCGCCGCGGATCAACCGGTGGTCGTCCGTGCAAATTATGCCGCATCGTTAACACATGGAGAAATCCCCAAGTGAGTAAGCGTAATTCTTGTCATACGTAGGGCACTTACGGTCCAAGACTATGTAACATGTCGACTGGACTGATGTAGGTAAGTGGGAGCGGCGAACCGTGCACCACGCGCTCCTACCAATTAACGGCGGATGTTTCTGTTCATCTTGTTCCGAGCGATCTATCGAAGAAGCAGATTGCAAGTACCCTTCGATGCTGGCTGTCGGTAAACGAGCCCGAATGTGTGTTCAACGACGAACGTCCGTATGTACGTTAAAGGGAGCCGATATATATCCGACATGGATGGGGGAAGACGCGATGTCGATAGCAGTTCTTCGACGAGCGTCCCCGTAGGAGAGTGATTCCTGTTGCGCCACAATTTGTGCATGCTGTTAATGTACATGTCCCGTGGCTTTTTTTGAACGTTGACTATGCCAACACTACCTTTTCGCTTTGGGAGGGTAAGTGTGTCATACTATACTTCAAAGAGCTATCCCAAGGTTACATAGTCCACTTAGCCATCGCGTCCATCATAGGAAGAAGGTGTATCACGTGACCTATCATGGGAGCGAGATAAGGATTGGTGAGTGGCACTCTCTGCAGCATATTCATCTACCGTATAGCGTTTGATATTACACACATGTGAACTCTGCACAATAACTGTTAATAGTTGTCCGCAGCCGTTCCCGCCATCTCCTCACGAAAGGTGACACCCAAACACAGCAGGGTTTGCACCACAGTTAAGAGTCCTTCCGTTCCTGGTTCTAGTCCACGACCCACATTTTCGGAAGCTGACCTCGCTGCCAGTTGCAGTCTGTAGCCGATCCAGTGCGCAGCGGGTCTCCCCCTCAGTCCAACGAGAAACACAGTATCATCTGCGTGTGCTTTACACTCGAATAATAGATGCCGTAGAGACATCCCAGTAAGTCGATGGCGATGGCCTGAGAGGTTCCATTCTAAGGCAATCGCATGCAGGGGGACCGACAAGGGGCAACTCTGCCTGACAAGTCATAGGACTTTAACATTTTCAGTTCTCCCTCTGTTGATCACCATTACCGCATCACTGCAGTGGTCATCAGCAGCCGCGAAATACGCGTGATCGACCCGATCAAAGACACGGTCTGAATCTATGGCCGTGAAGGAGACGACGTCAGATAATCCCCCAAGGCTGTACGGATATTACTTGTTCCGCCAAGACACGTCTGATCTACGTGTATACGATCCACCAACGACGTTTTGACAAGACCGTCCAGTATGGGCATAAAAATCTTATAATCAATATTAAGAAGGGTCAAGGATCGCTAATCGCATAGCAGTCTGCCGCCAAGCGGCTTGGGTATCGGGATCACGAGCTCTTCCGTGAATTCAGCGAGAACTGGGAGTTCCTACCTCAGAAGCTCATTAAACATGCATAGCTACATCGGTGGCATAATGGTCACAAGGCACGGTAAAATTCCAACGGGGACCATTCAGTGCTGGGAACTCGTGTAATCGCTTCCCCCAGATCCTCACTCGTAATTTCTGATAAGAATCTCGCTTCTCCATTCCCGCTTCCCCATCTCGTCCAGGACGGTGCCCTCCTACTTCCAGTCCACCTGATCGGTCCCATAGAACTACGAAAATGACCGTGAACGCCTGTACTATGTCCCTTTGTGCTGTAAAACAATGGCCTTCGCTGTGATCGATCTGACGAACGTCCTTCGTCTCTGAGGTCTTTCCTCTACCACATGATCCGTCGAGGATAGTTGCGGCAGTCCTGCGACCTCGCGCTTGCCAATGTGCCTACGATCCTTATTGTCGCAAGTCCTACGAGCTTAGGCCTGACTCAGTGGACACCTGTCTGACGTTCTGGTAAAGGCGGTTGAGGGAACAGTTCCCGGAGAGTCGTAAAGCAAAAGTGAGAGGTCATGTGCTGCCATCGAGGAGCGTCCTTCCCATGACCTATTAATGTCCTCCTTAAAGCTGGCGTCGCGCACTCGGTCCACCACTGTAAGACGGAGCCATAATCATTTCTTCGGCGGAGGCAGCCGTGTGACGTGTCCTCCAACACGCGGTGGAAATCCACATCACCCACATGGGAGACTTTCATCTTCCAATCATCTCTCCGCTCCGTACCTGTCGTCTGGCAAGGGCGCCTCATGGTCCATAAACGCAGTTGGCCACATTTCTGCGTCCATCACCGACATCACGAAATCCCATGAAACGTAGATCCAATCCAAATGGGCCGCAGAGTGACCCGCAAAAAATGTGTATCTTGGTTGGTTGCGATCCTTCATGTCCTATGTATCGACTAATTCCATCCCGTTGACCAGCTCTCGTAGTTCTTAGCTGGGAGTGTATTCGGGGTGTCTTTCTGGTCGATCACACAATTAAAATCACCACCGATTATACAAGCATCGTATCGTCCCCGGATTAACGGTGTAACCTCGCGGGCGTAAAATTCTACACGTTCCCTTCTTTTGTCAGAATCTGATGGCGCGTAGATATCGATCAAACGCAAGCCGCCTGTAGTAATGGCCGTACCGCGGGCCGAGGGCAAACAGTCCACGTCGTTTGCACGTTTCTCTTCCTTCAGTAATGCCGCTGTGCCAACGTCTCTGTCCTCACACGTGGAACAGTAAATATTATAACTGTAAAATCCGAGTGGAGCAGCACCAGAACTTCCTGTAAGTACGTCACTGCAGAGACTCGCGCAGTACTGCATCCAAATTTGAGGACATCAACTCGAAGACCTTCTTTTAAGAGGTTTGAATGTATGGTAGATTATATTGTGTAAAGTACAAAGCCTTGGATGAAATTTGAGCCCAGTTATATAGGGACTTGACTGAAAAGTTTACTTTAAAAATACGTTTTTACTAAAAGGAACTGCACTTCATACTAAAGTGAATGGCGCCTCATAACCATACATTTGTAGTTACCTCGCTACGATGCCTTTGTGGACCTAAGCACACTGCAGCGTTTTGCCTTCTGTTATCCTAGTTTTCACTACAAACGTTGATACACACTATACACAAATTCTCTCTAGGGCGCTAGATGTGCTTTTGTCGCTTGGGTCTTAACCTAGCCCTGTCCACATCCGACTCAAACAATAATAACAATAAATCAGAAAGTGGTTCACTGAGCTGTGCTTGCAATATATATACACTGTCTGATCAAAATTGTGTGGTCTGTACACTGTTCGCCTTCACTGCACCTTGATCTCTGCTGGGGTCACTTTCAGTTAGGTTTCTTAACTTCTATGGAGGAATGGCAGTCCATTCTTCCTCAAGATCCAAGATTCCGGAAACAGCGATCGTGTGAGACCCAACTCGCCTTATTTGTTCATGAGACCCAGAAAATATTAGATACAGGCTCCCAGGTAGATGCTATTTTTCTTGACTTCCGGAAGGCGTTCGATACAGTTCCGCACTGTCGCCTGATAAACAAAGTAAGAGCCTACGGAATATCAGACCAGCTGTGTGGCTGGATTGAAGAGTTTTTAGCAAACAGAACACAGCATGTTGTTATCAATGGAGAGACGTCTACAGACGTTAAAGTAACCTCTGGCGTGCCACAGGGGAGTGTTATGGGACCATTGCTTTTCACAATATATATAAATGACTTAGTAGATAGTGTCGGAAGTTCCATGCGGCTTTTCGCGGATGATGCTGTAGTATACAGAGAAGTTGCAGCATTAGAAAATTGTAGCGAAATGCAGGAAGATCTGCAGCGGATAGGCACTTGGTGCAGGGAGTGGCAACTGACCCTTAATGTAATGTATTGCGAATACATAGAAAGAAGGATCCTTTATTGTATGATTATATGATAGCGGAACAAACACTGGTAGCAGTTACGTCTGTAAAATATCTGGGAGTATGCGTGCGGAATGATTTGAAGTGGAATGATCATATAAAATTAATTGTTGGTAAGGCGGGTACCAGGTTGAGATTCATTGGGAGAGTGCTTAGAAAATGTAGTCCATCAACAAAGGAGGTGGCTTACAAAACACTCTTTCGACCTATACTTGAGTATTGCTCATCAGTGTGGGATCCGTACCAGGTCGGGTTGACGGAAGAGATAGAGAAGATCCAAAGAAGAGCGGCGCGTTTCGTTACCGGGTTATTTGGTAAACGTGATAGCGTTACGGAGATGTTTAATAAACTCAAGTGGCAGACTCTGCAAGAGAGGCGCTCTGCATCGCGGTGTAACTTGCTCGCCAGGTTTCGAGAGGGTGCGTTTCTGGATGAGGTATCGAATATATTGCTTCCCCCTACTTATACCTCCCGAGGAGATCACGAATGTAAAATTAGAGAGATTAGAGCGCGCACGGAGGCTTTCAGACAGTCGTTCTTCCCGCGAACCATACGCGACTGGAACAGGAAAGGGAGGTAATGACAGTGGCACGTAAAGTGCCCTCCGCCACACACCGTTGGGTGGCTTGCGGAGTATCAATGTAGATGTAGATGTAGAACTAGAGAATATATTGATGTTGGACGCTGAGATATGCAAAGCTGACGTTCTGATTCATACCAGAAGTGTAGGATTCGTTAGGACTATTTGCTGGCCATTTCATTTCTGAAATGCTATTACAAACCATTGCTTCAGAGATGCTGCTGTATGACGCAGTGCACTGTAATGTTCTACATCTACATCTGCATGGATACTCTAAAAATCACATTTAAGTGCCTGGCAGAGGGTTCATCGAACCACCTTCGCAATTCTCTGTTATTCCAATCTCGTATACCGCGCGGAAAGAACGAGCGCTTATATATTTCCGTACGATCGTGGTGATCGTTCCTCCCTATGTAGGTCGGTGTCAACAAAATATTTTCGCATTCTGAGGACCAAGTTGGTGATTGGAATCTCGTGAGAAGATTCCGTCCCAACGGAAAACGCCTTTCTTTAAATGATGTCCAGCCTAAATCCTTTATCATTTCAGTGACACTCTCTCCCATATTTCGCGATAATACAAAACGTGCTGCCCTTCTTTGAACTTTTTCGATGCACTCCGTCAGTCCTATCTGGTAAGGATCCCACACCGCGCAACAGTATTGTAAAAGAAGACGGAGAAGCGTAGTGTAGGTAGTCTCCTTAGTAGGTCTGTTACATTTTCTAAGTGTCCTGCCAATAAGACGCAGTCTTTGGTTAGCCTTCCCCACAGCATTTTCTATGTGTTCCTCCCAATTTAAGTTGTTCGTAATCGTAATACCTAGGTATTTAGTTGAATTTACGGCTTTTAGATTAGACCGATTTACCGTGCAACCAAAGTTTAACGAATTCCTTTTAGCGCTCATGTGGATGACCTCACACTTTTCGTTATTTAGGGTCAACTGACAATTTTCGCATCATTCAGATATCTTTTCTAAATCGTTTTGCAATTTGTTTTGATCTACTGATGACTTTATTTGTCGATAAACGACAGCATCATCTGAAAACAACCTAAGGCGGCTGCTCATATTGTCTCCCAAATCGTTTATACAAATAAGGTACAGGAAAGGGCCTATAGCACTACCTTTTATACAGTGAGTGTCTCTGACTGTTACTGTACTGTACACAGTATACGGTGCTGTGCAATGTGTACATGTTCTTCTACATTTAGCGCTTTCTTAAGTGCAGGGGACCGAATTCAAACGATGGAAAATATCCCTATTATGTAACACCACCTTCTCCGTATTTGACTGTTGGCACTACACATGACGACAGGTAACGTTCTCCAGGTGTTTGTCAATCCCTAAACCTACCATCAGATCTCCACAGGGTAGAGCACGATTCATCACTCCAAATCACTCGTTTCAGATCATCCAGTGTCCAGTTGCGTCGCTCAGTACACCACCTCAGGCATCACTTAGCACCGAATACAGAAATGTGTGGTTTATGAGGAGCTTCTCGATCATTGTACCCCATTCTTTTTAACACTCTGATGGCAGTTGAGCTGTTTAACGCACCCCTAACATTGGGACAATGGTGCACAAATGCTGAATGAGTCGCTTAGTAAAACGTCATCAGGTGGTGAATGAGAGACTTTTAATATAACGCATTTTGGGATAATCCACCATCAGGTATCAAATACATCGAGTTGTACAGGTGCATTGAAGTTCCGCTCGTGGCCGCGCGGGATTAGCCGAGCGGTCTGAGGCGCTGCAGTCATGGACTGTGCGGATGGTCCCGGCGGAGGTTCGAGTCCTACCTCGGGCATGGGTATGTGTGTTTGTCCTTAGGATAATTTAAGTTAAGTAGTGAGTAAGCTTATGGACTGATGACCTTAGCAGTTAACTCCAATAAGATGTTCAAATGTGTGTGAAATCTTACGGGACTTAAATTGCTAAAGTCATCAGTCCTTAAGCTTACACACCACTTAACTTAAATTATCCTAAGGACAAACACACATACCCATGCCCGAGGGAGGACTCGAACCTCCGCCGGGACCAGCCGCACAGTCCATGACTGTAGCGCCTGAGACCGCTAGGCTAATCCCGCGCGGCTCCCATAAGATTTCATACACATTTGAACATTTGAACATTGATCGTGACCGGGCCAAATATCTCACGAATTAAGCGTCAAACGAAAGAACTACAAAGAACGAAACTCGTCTAGCTTGAAGGGGGAAACCAGATGGCGCTATGGTTGGCCCGCTAGATGGCGTTGCCATAGGTTAAACGGATATCAACTGCGTTTTTTAAAATAGGAACCCCCATTTTTTATTAAATATTCTTGTAGTACGTAAAGAAATATGAATGTTTTAGTTGGACCACTTTTTCGCTTTATGATAGATGGCGCTGTGGTAGTCACAAACATATGCTAATTTTAGACGAACAGTTGGTAACAGGTAGGTTTTTTTAAATTAAAATACAGGACGTAGGTACGTTTGAATATTTTATTTCGGTTGTTCCAATGTGATGCATGTACCTTAGTGAACTTATCATTTCTGAGAACGCAAGCTGTTACAGCGTAATTACCTGTAAATACCACATTAATGTAATAAATGCTCAAAATGATGTCCGTCATTCTGAATGCATTTGGCAATACGTGTAACGACATTCCTCTCAACAGCGAGTAGTTCGCCTTCCGTAATGTTCACACATGCACTGACAGTGCGCTGACGCATGTTATCAGGCGTTGTCGGTGGATCACGATAGCAAATATCCTTCAACTTTCCCCACAGAGAGAAATCCGGGGACGTCAGATCCGGTGAACGTGCGGGCCATGGTATGGCACTTCGACGACCAACCCACCTGTCATGAAATATGCTATTCAATACCGCTTCAACCGCATGCGAGCTATGTGCCGGACATCAGTCATATTGGAAGTACATCGCCATTCTGTCATGCAGTGAAACATCTTGTAGTAACATCGGTAGAATATTACGTAGGAAATCACCATACATTGCACCACTTAGATTGCCATCGACAAAATGGGGGCAATTAGCCTAACGAAAATACCCAGAAAAGCACGTACAAGGATACGCTCTCCAGCCTATGCACATTGAGTGCAGAAAGCTGTCTGTATGGATTACTTAAGAAACGAAACTTTCACATGGAACAAATAACTTCACAGTCCTCTGGTCATAATGTACGCAAATGCGACCCAAGCTTACAACTCTGCTGATACGCAGGTGCAAGGATGGCTGCAGTAGTGGCTGAAAATTCTATATTCAGCCCTGGCATCTGTGATGAGTTCTAAAGCGAAGACATCTCCCTTTGCAGTACTAAAATGCCCTGTGTCTGCAGTCCCAAGATGTTCTCCCTAAGGAGATCTGAGTTGAAATTCCTTATTTCTCTTCTTCACAAGATCTAACTAGTTCTGCCAGAGCCGAAATCTCGGTAACCATTGCAGCATACTTTCCGAGTTCTAACCACTAGAAAGCTTATAATAGAAACAATTTCCCTCCTCCTAACAAAAATGCCATGGTCATCCGTTTCTGCTCAGTTCTCGCTTAGAATTGGGCAGGAAACGAAAAATCTCTCCATGACAACTACGAAATGAATTGTCATAAGCTACTCATGGGCCCCCTTACAGACTTTAAACATCTACAACTTTGACCTCCTCCAACCCATGACAGTTGTATTCCACACTATTTGTGTCATGTCATTCTCCTCACTTTGCAACTATTACCTTTTTAAATCACATTCCTTAAGTTCTCTACAGACTGAAAGTTAGCAACACGCTGGGTACTATTGGTCGCTCACATACACGTTCATTTCCATGCGTTTTTGCATTGGTCGGAAAACAGTTCTCAGTTTCCAGCGAGTACCTGAGTCCTGGCTTTCAGCAGAAACGCTTTTGTGGTCTATATGCTATCTTTCCCTCAAAGCGCTTGTTCATTCTGTACAGAATTAAAGGAAACAGCACTACTTAGACAGGCATGGATATCAGATTTAAATGTGTGCATACTTTCATGCAGCGTTAATAATATACATGAATTGGGCACCTTCATCGTAATAATGGCTTATTCGTAACGGTATAGAACAGTTTTGGACAAACTGTGCCGTAACAACATCCTGTGCCTAGTCCAAATTCTAATTGTCTGAGCTCTCATGATGGCCCCATTCTGCCGTTACTGCGTCCATGGTGTCAATACTCCCCGCCTCCCTTTATACTGCCGTGTCCACCTCTGGCGACGCCTAGTGATCAGTTCTACATCTACATCCACATTTATACTCAGCAAGCCACCCAACAGTGTGTGGCGGAGGGCACTTTACGTGCCTCTGTCATTACCTCCCTTTCCTGTTCCAGTTGCGTATGGTTCGCGGAAAGAACGACTTCCGGAAAGCCTCCGTGCGCGCTCGAATATCTCTAATTTTACATTCGTGATCTCCTCGAGGGGTATAAGTAGGGGAAAGCAGTATATTCGATACCTCATCCAGAAACGCACCCTCTCGAAACCTGGACTGCAAGCTACACCGCGATGCAGAGCGCCTCTCTTGCAGAGTCTGCCACTTGAGTTTGCTAAACATCTCCGTAACGCTATCACGCTTACCAAATAATCCTGTGACGAAACGCGCCGCTCTTCTTTGAATCTTCTCTATCTCCTCTTTCAACCCGACCTAGTACGGATCCCACACTGATGAGCAATACTCAAGTATAGGTCGAACGAGTGTTTTGTAAGCCACCTTCTTTGTTGATGGACTACAATTTCTAAGAACTCTCCCAATGAATCTCAACCTGGCACCCGTCTTACCACTAATGACCTTAGTAATTGAGCGCCTTAAACAAAAAACAAAAAAACCGCTTGCCAACAATTAATTTTATATGATCATCGTTCCGTACGCATACTCCCAGATATTTTACAGACGTAACTGCTGCCAGTGATTGTTCTGCTATCATATAATCATACAATAAAGGATCCTTCTTTCTATGTATTCGCAATACGTTACATTTGTTTACGTTAAGGGTCAGTTGCCACTCCCTGCACCAAGTGCCTATCCGCTGCAGATCTTCCTGCATTTCGCTGCAATTTTCTAATGCTGCAACTTTTCTGTATACTACAGCATCATCCGCGAAAAGCAGCACGGAACATCCGACACTATCTACTAAGTCATTTATATATATTGTGAAAAGTCCCATAACACTCCCCTGTGGCTCGTCAGAGGTTTCTTTAACGTCTGTAGACGTCTCTCCTATGAGAGCAACATGCTGTGTTCTGTTTGCTAAAATCTCTTCAATCCAGCCACACAGCTGGTCTGATATTCCGTAGGCTCTTACTTTGTTTATCAGGCGACAGTGCGGAACTGTATCGAACACCTTCCGGAAGTCACGGAAAATGTCATCTACCTGGGAACCTGTATCTAATATTTTCTGGGTCTCGTGAAAAAATAAACCAAGTTGGGTCTCACACGATCGCTGTTTTCGAAGTCCATGTTGATTCCTACGGAGTAGGTTCTGGGTTTCCAGAAATGACGCCGGTCGGGGTGGCCGAGCGGTAATAGGCGCTACAGTTTGGAACCGCGCGACCGCTACGGTCGGAGGTTCGAATGCTGCCTCGGGCATGAATGTGTGTGATGTCCTTAGGTTAGTTAGGTTTAATTAGTTCTAATTTCTAGGGGACTGATGACCTCAGAAGTTAAGTGCCATAGTGCTCAGAGCCATTTGAACCATTTTTGAGCCAGAAATGACATGATACGCGAGCAAAGACATATTCTAAAATTCTACAACAGATCGATGTTTGAGATATAGGCCTATCGTTTTGCGCATCTGCTCGTCGACCCATCTTGAAAACTGGAACTAATTGTGCTCATTTCCAATCATTTGGAACCTTCCGTTCCTCTAGATACTTGCGGTACTCGGCTGTTAGAAGGGGGGCAATTTCTTTCGCGTACTCTGTGCAGAATCGAATTGGTATCCCGTCAGGTCCAGTGGCTTTTCCTCTGTTCTTTATTTCATAGTCGTTTCCGGATACTTGAGAACAGATAGTGTACTGCAGTTACTTTCGGTAGTCGCTGTTGCCGCGATCGATGGGATGTGCTGCCTCAAAGCCCGAGCACAGTCCTCGCAGCTCCGCCCGCGTGGACAATGGGCGAGGTGTGAAGCCATTAGGTCGCTCTCGCGTCGGCCGGCGAGGCTGGGATGGCCAGCGGGGGCTCCGCAGGTGGTCGCGGCGGCATTGTGCTCGCCTCGTTACCTGCCGCCTGCAGCCTGCTGGCTGCTCGCCGGCGTCGCGACGTCTAATTACGCTAACGAGCGCGTGCCGCTGTTCAAGTGACACCTGCAGCTGCGCCGCACTCACCTGTCAACAGCCGCGCCGGCTGACATCCCCACTGCTTCGGAAACGTCCACATTCCTCTTCCGTTAAAACTTCTGACCGCTCCTTCGCCGACACGTTGTCACTGAAGCCAAAGGCCCTGAGGAACGTAACTAATGACGTAAATCTCTGGTAGACGTAGCCATAGTTCAGCGGACGTTTGTGAAGCCTGGTTCTTGATTACTGATCACGCTACTGACAACGGAACCTCCCCATCGCACCCCTCTCAGATTTAGTTATAAGTTGGCTCAGTGGATAGGCCTTGAAAAACTCAACACAGATCAATCGAGAAAACTGGAAGAAGTTGTATAGAACTACAAAAAAAAAATCAAAATATACAAACTGAGTAGTCCATGTGCAAGATAGGCAACATCAAGAAGAGTATAAGCTGAGGAGCGTCCTGGTCCCGTGGTTAGCGTGAGCACCTGCGGAACGAGAGGTCCTTGGTTCAAGTCTTCCCTCGAGTGAAAAGTTTACTTTCTTTATTTTCGCAAAGTTATGATCTGTCCGTTCGTTCATTGACGTCCCTGTTCACTGTAATAAGTTTAGTGTCTGTGTTTTGCGACTGCACAGCAAAACCGTGCGATTAGTAGACGAAAGGACGTGCCTTTCCAATGGGAGCCGAAAACATTTGATCGCAAGGTCATAGGTCAACCGATTCCTCCACAGGAAAACACGTCTGATATATTCTATACGACACTGGTGAGGGCATGTGCTTCACATGACAAGAATATGTTGTCGACCCACCTAACTTGTACACTTAGCGAACGGGTAAAAAGGTTCTTCTACCTTGCCCGATTTAGGTTTTCTTGTGGATGTGACAATTACTCCCAAAAAAATGATCGCATCGGACGGACGGACGGACGGACCGACGGACGGACAGATGATAATTGTCTGAAAATAAAAATAAAACTTTCCACTCGAGGGAAGACGTAACTAAGGACCTCTCGTTCCGGAGCTGCTCACGCTAACCACGGGACCACGGCGCTCCTGAGATCATACTATCCCTGATGTTGCACATCTTGCGTATGGACTGCTCAGTTTCTATATTTTGCTTATTTTTTTCATAGTTCCACACAACTTCTTCCTGTTTTCTCGATTGATCTGTGTTCAGTTTTTCAAGGCCTATCCACTGTGCCAACTTATAACTAAATCTGAGAGGGGTGCGATGGGGGGGTTCCCTTGTCAGTCTCGATCATTATCAAAAGGAACATATTGATTGTCACACTAAATCTCGTGTAAGGACTTTTAAGTGCCTCTGTCCTCGTTTCCCGAATTTCACAAATGAAAATCAGATATATGTACACTGCATCGGAGTTTAACACCAAAAAACGACCTACTTCAGAACACGATTTACAAAGAAAGGCTATTTTGAGAGTTTAAAAACACGTAAAACGAAATACACAACAATCTGATAGTCACTCCATGCTTTTAATTGGTTAAACTTACGACGACATATCTTCTATCTTGCACTAACAAGCAATCACTCCTCCAATGTTTCCCAATCTCTTTCATCCCAGTTAACTTTCAGAGCACCTAAAAGACATTCATCCACGAAATAACTTTCGTTGCCGACCACTTCGCACATCTAAATTAGGCTGTACAGGATCTTCTACGAACATTCCCATTGTGCACATTTACTAAACACACAGTGTTCCTCTTTGTGTGTTCCGCCCACTCCACCCCGAATTTTGTTTTCTCATTCACTGTTGAATACAACTAAAAACTGCTTTCCAGGACCGTTCACCCATGGGTCATAACTGATAATTTTCAGTTCTTTAATGTAAGAGGCACCTTTCGCTTGTAAGAACTTCTACTACTAGCTTCTACTTCCAACCCCATTACCAAGATTTTCCAGACATTGTTGCCCTCTGGGAGCAAAACAGGAAACTTTTAGTAGACGTCGTAGAAAATTCCGTTGCGGTTCTATGAAGTGGCGAAGCTCAATGAGAAAAGCAGGTGAGCTAAACGGTGAACTTCCTCATGTTGGCAAACATTCCGAATCATATTGAACCATTAGGTTTCTCAAAAGAAACACCATCGCCTAAGCCAGCTGGAGTGGCCGAGCGGTTCTAGGCGCTACAGTCTCGCACCGTGAGACCGCTACGGTCGCAGGTTCGAATCCTGCCTCGGGCATGGATTTGTGTGATGTCCTTAGGTTAGTTAGGTTTAAGTAGTTATAGCGGACTGATGACCTCAGAAGTTAAGTCCCATAGTTCTCAGAGCCGACTGATGACCATGGATGTTAAGTCCCATAGTGCTCAGAGCTATTTGCTCAGAGCCATTTGAACCATTTTGAACCATCGCCTAATAACAGCAACGTGCCACCATGTTCGACAGGCCCATGAGCTATTCTCTACGCCCACAGACGAGAATTTTCTCACACCATACATCCGGCGACAAAATAATGCATAATACTTGTTTGCTAATCGATGATCGTTGCTGATAGGCAACTGTTCTATCGAACGTATGTACAAAATTGATTGAAATCACCATGACATAGTCTTTTCTTCTTGTTGTTACCAATACGAGACGTCCTAACTTGTTTCCCTAAGACCACCTAGCATTTTTAAGCATGAAAAAGCTGAATGAAGGCCTGTTCAACGTCAGACCATATCAGAAGTTTCTTGCATGAATAAGCAGTTGAACTGAATAAAAGTGGTCTCAGTTACAGAAAATTTCAAAGTTTGTCCCTGGCTGGAAGCAACACATTTATTTACCTGCAAAGCAGTTAACAACGCGAAGACTGCTTTCATAGTAAAATGCTTTCTTATGCAGTGACCTATTGAAAGCTCCACGAAATGAATTTCATTTCCACACACAGAAACATTAACAAAGTATTGGTTGTGAGGTCTGTTAACGGATGTTTTTCTTCTCATCTGCTTGTAACCATTGCCTATGTGATATGTTGAAATCTCTGTTTCGATACTTTTCAAAACTCACAGAACGACCTCTGTATCATTCAAATGTGAAAGGAGAACTGGCCACAATGGCCAATGCCAAGAGGTTCATCCCATAGAGAGAATCCCAGAGTGCCCCTGAGAGCTGCAATACCAAGAAGAATCGCTTCTCGGCTCTTGGCAACATCAATGTATAGTTTTTATTGGGAAGGGTAAAGGAATACACAGCACTTTGGCATGGAGATCTTATCATCTATACTTAGAAGCCACACCATGCTACAGCATACAATAATCCACAGCATATGGAGGGGGGGGTCTAAGGAGCTATCACCCCTTGGATATTACACATTGATCTTGCCAAAAGCTGAGAGGCTTAGTATACTATACTATGGTACATATTAGGTCCCCATTAACAGCAAGAGTCAAAACGGCAAAATAATCAAGACTCTATCTATGCCACCCTTATATATATGTTTGAAGCATGAATTACTTCATCCTTATGTCAAGAATCAGACATATTGCATGCTGAAAAGCATGAATTACTTCATCCTTATGTCAAGAATTAGACAATTGCATTCTGAAAAGTTTCAGATGAAATACTGATATATTCCTAAGGCAGAACTGCCATTGCTCCACTATTACCAGTTTCATAACAGTATGACTTGCACTGGCCAATCGAGCCTGGCTACACTGAATACACACCACTTTAACATGGATATCATATCATCTATACACAGCAGCCGCACTGTGCTACAACATACAATATACCACAGCATGGTATCCCCCCACGGTTTCTACACATTGATCTTTCCAAAAGCCGTGAGGCTTAATATACTATACTATAGTACATACATTGCCAAAGAAATTCATTTCAAAGGTGTATATTTAAAAGGAAGGTGTCAGAGAAGTTAGTTGGCGTAATTCATTTAATGTGTGCTGAAGGATATATTCACTTTTTTCCTTCATTCCACGTTGATCCATGGAATGCAACTTCGAGTGATACATTATATCATTCAAAAGTCATGAGCATGTAGGAGTTAATACTGATGACATACAAGAGAGTGTGCTGAAAAGTAATGACTCATAACGTTTCATGTGAAAACTCTTAAGGATTTTTAAATAGAACAAAGTTTATAAACATTTTGCATCTTTATTCTTCACGTCCAAATATTTATTTGTCAAAGTACGAACACTGGCGACGAACACATTTCTCCCAACGATTGACCCGTTTGTTGACACAGTCACTGTAGAATATTTGGCTTTGTTGACCGAGCCACAATCTCATCTCTGCTTGCACTACTTCATCACTATCAAAGTGAATCCTCAAAGGTGTTATTGACGTTTCGGAAACAGATGAAAATCGGATGAGACCATGCCGAAACTGTATGGAAGAGCACATTCCGGGAAGAGATGGGCAACATATTACTACCGTCCACATATATCTCGCGTAATGATCACAACGAAAAGATCCGAGAAATTAGAGCAAATACGGAGACTTACAAGCAGTCGTTCTTCCCACGCACAATTCGTGAATGGAACAGGGAAGGGGGGATCAGATAGTGGTACAATAAGTACCCTCCGCCACACACCGTAAGGTGGCTCGCGGAGTATAGATGTAGATGTAGAAGATGGTCGACACCGCCGGCCGCGGTAGTCTCGCGGTTCTAGGCGCTCAGTCCGGAACCGCGCGACTGCTACGGTCGCAGGTTCGAGTCCTGCCTCGGGCATGGATGTGTGTGATGTCCTTAGGTTAGTTAGGTTTAAGTAGTTCTAAGTTCTAGGGGACTGATCACCACAGCTGTTAAGTCCCATAGTGCTCAGGGCCATTTGAACCATTTGGTCGACGCCAGTGAACCCAAGACTTCGGATTGCTGCTGACGTCGCAGCGCCAGTGTGTGGTCTGGAATCATCACTATATACACTTTTCATTATTCAACGAATTTCAGTTGGAGGCACTTTTTCTGCGGTTGGAAACTCGGCCGAGTAATATGCGTGACATGTAATACATCAAACGATATTGAGAACAGAGCAAAAAGTTCGGAAGCATTACTTTTCAGCGTGTTCTCGTATCTTAGCAAATGTGAAAAGAAAGTTACCCACATCCACGGATATATTTTATGAAAAAAATAAACCAGATCTACTAACATTACAAAATTATTTTCTACTCAAATTCGAAGTAAAATTATTATTAGGTAATGAAGAAATAGCTTGCGTCGATTAACGCAGCCAAACAATGAATAAGGGATGTACACTGCGAGGAAAGACCAGCAATCTTGGTGTGAGTAAGAGAGAGGGAACAGAACACGGAGAAGCAACAGTGGGCAGGTGAATCATAAACTGTAATGCTTTCGTATATACCAAAGAGTTCGACCGGTGACACTGACACAGAACAAAATGAGAATGCTGAAGTTATTTTGCTAGTAGACCACCATTATAAGACACTCCAAAAATCACAGGTCTTGCAACTATTAGAACAATGACCACCTGTCGATCACGTTACCACAGAGAAAAGCGATTTATCCAAAACTGACAATGTTTTGAAGTCTCACTCTCGAAATCATGTTTTCCAAGATACTGGTTTTTTTTTTCGTAGACGCGTAATTGAGATAATTTGAACAGACCCAAAAAATTAATGTAACAACAATCATAATAAGGCCTTAGGCGTTCGTAGGGAGGCTCAAGAGGGGGAATTTGAAGTACAGAGATTTTATTCATTACAGGATTCATACGCGTCTATAAGCGATTTCCCGTGAGTGAATAACCATCAATTCTGTGACATATAACTGATTTTTTGAGGATAACCATAAATTCTGTGATATATAATAGGTTTTTTTGTGTTACCTATAAAATTTATTTTCCGTGAGATGACATGTGTTCAAACTGTCAAAATTGACGATTTTCGAGGCTTGACCCCTCCTCAACCTTGGGATAAATTACTGCGGACGTCGACCAATACGTCTAAGTATTTACTTACCGGCACGTCATGTTGAATGAGGTGACCTCTTAGAGAAAAGGTAGTTTTCCTGCAATTTTTCCACTGGAATTATTTATATGACGGTCAGTTTTGTTTACTATTTGATTTTCACAGGAATTTACGTAAAAGAAGATTACAAATAAAATTGAGAAACTGTTATTCTCATTGTAGAAAAACCACATCAATTGAATTATGATTGTTTAATCACCATTCACGCGGGTATTCGATCAAGCATGATAATGTAACATTAAAACATATGGCAAATGGTCTTCAAGGCTAAATGATGGCCATTAAAATATTTTTCATCGCTCTGAACATAGAAATCAACTGAACCACATCTGCCTGTTTTATCTACCGATAAAGTCAGTAGCTGACATGATCTTTTGTGGTCACGAACGCATATAACAGTTGCTGCGGATAAAATCATTTTCTTTTCTTGGCTTATCGACACCTGTTTTGCATGTATGCAAGAATCCTTTATAAAGTTTGCTCTAGTTAATAACCATGTTTTAATGTCAAAATATTAACTGTTTCCAAGCTTAACACATAAAACTAAGTAGGGATCAAAATTTTAGCATTTTGTTGATAGGAAATGTTGGTTAACCTCAGCCTACTTCTTTATTTCGCCTTCAGCTTCGTTATTAGCCGTTTAGCATTCCCTGCTCTTTTTGAAATTTGTCATTCAACTTTATCCATCCATGCAACGCGTTTCCTTCGTGGTAATGTCTTCTGATCTGATGGTAGGTCATCGTTTAGGTAGATCATCCTCCAGATAAATCGACCAAGTTTTAAATACCAACATTTAATAATCATGAATAGTTTAACTGCAGTTGAGCTTAAATATTAACTTTCAGTCGGTAGCTGATAAAGAGTGCACTTTGGTAACAGCTTGCGAATACCGCCTCTCTTTGAGACCACCTGGGAGCAAACATTCAGCTCCGTCATCTTCCATTCAATCTTTAATCTGAAGCTTAGCTCAGTTATGTCGAGATAACGTCCGTAAAAGGGTCCTTTCCCCTCCCACTCTACAGGCATCTCAAAGAGGAGCCCGATACCGCTCGATTCTATTCACCGAGGTCTAAAAGTGTTAGTACTTCCGGTCGTTCCTAGCCGAGATGACCCCTTCCAAAGCTGCTGGACACGGATGTAGAGATTGTGAGGCACAAAGCGGCTGCCTGTAGAAAGGGTCGCTGGCCATCGGGAAGCTTGTGGCCACAGCTCCCATTTCATCCGATGTTCGGCATTCAGCCGTCTCGTTACGAGGCGGTGGCGCTTCCGAAAGGGTCGCGCCGGCGGCGCAGCGATTGGCTGAGGGGTGGGGAGGGCGTTTTCGGATACGGGTTACTCCTCCCTTATGAGCGCCGCCGCCTCCGCTCCAATGCCCCTTGACCGGGCGGGACCTTTGATGTCCCGACAACAATGGAGTGCCGCAATTGCCCTCTCCACGACTAGGCTATTGAGTGACTCACGAACCGGATTTGTTTTCACATGAATATGCATTACCGCAGGGCTTATTCATTATTATATTGTCCTAATGAAAATTACTCATTATTTTGCTTCGTCTGCTCCACTGCCGACGCACCGCCCAGCTATTGAATGAAGGTATAGAGTTTCGCTTGGGCGCGTGGTTCCTTTCAAGTGGATTGACGGCATGCGTTTAAAGAAGCTTTATTGGAGTCCAGTGCTGCACTGAGCTGCCCGCATTACATCCCACGCGGTTCCGAGAAAGTTCACTGAGAAGGGCGCCTCTCCGGCTATCATAATTTATTACAACTGACAATATTCTGTGTTCTTCATCAGTAAGACAAGTCATTCTATCCAATGCAGTGTAAAATGCATCAGTTGCGGCTAATAAGCCTTTCTTTTCTATTTTAAAGGCGCTCCTCTTTACAGCGTTGATATACAGGTATTTTCTGTTACCACGTGTTCTGCACGATGCATTGATCGGTACATTACTTAAAACTATATTTACAGTAATTTATCAGTTTTAGGAACGGCTGATGGTATGCTTTTGGGTCAAGAGCGGCAGTTTCGTCTGAGTCAGTGAAGAGTTCACCTGCCTCTGTGGTATATGGAAATGTCGTGTGGCTAGGGCCTCCCGTCGGGTAGACCGTTCGCCTGGTGCAGGTCTTTCGATTTGACGCCACTTCGGCGACCTGCGCGTCGATGGGGATGAAATGATGATGATTAGGACAACACAACACCCAGTCCCTGAGCGGATAAAATCTCCGACCCAGCCGGGAATCGAACCCGGGCCCTTAGGATTGACAGTCTGTCACGCTGACCACTCAGCTACCGGGGCGGACTGCCTCTGTGGTAACAGTGGTTTTCGTGACTGTGCGAGCGGAACTGGTGTGTTTTGTCGTCGAGAATGTTTCACGATGCCGACGACGGTGCATTGACGGTTGTTGTTGTTGTGGTGGTCTTCAGTCCTGAGACTCGTTTGATACAGCTCTCCGTGCTACTCTCTCCTGTGCAAGCTGCTTAATCTCCCAGTACGTACTGCAGCCTACATCCTTCTGAATCTGCTAAGTTATTTTCATTTCTTTGTCTCCCTCTACGATTTGTGCCCTCCACACTGCCTTCGAATACTAAATTGGTGATCCCTTGATGCCTCAAAACATGTCCTACCAACCAATCCCTTCTTCTAGTCAAGTTGTGCCACAAACTCCTCTTCTCCCCAATTCTGTTCAATATCTCCTCATTAGTTATGTGATCTACCCATGTAATCTTCAGCATTCTTCTGTAGCACCACATTTAGAAAGCTTCTCTTCTTGTCTAAACTATTTATCGTCCACGTTTCGCTTCCATACATGGCTACACTCCATACAAATACTTTCAGAAACGACTTCCTGACATTTAAATCTATACTCGATGTTAAAAATTTTTCTTCTTCAGAAACGCTTTCCTTTCCATTGGCAGTGTACATTTTATATCCTCTCTACTTCGACCATCATCAGTTATTTTGCTCCCCAAATAGCAAAACTCCTTTACCACTTTTGGTGTCTCATTCCCTAATCTAATTCCCTCAGCATCACCCGAGTTAACTTGACTACATTCCATTATTCTCGTTTTGCTTTATTGATGTTCATCTTATATCCTCCTTTCAAGACACTGTCCATTCCGTTCAACTGCTCTTCCAAGTCCTTTGCTGTCTCTGACAGAATTACAATGTCATCGGCGAACCTTAAAGTTTTTATTTCTTCCGCATAGATTTTAATAGCTACTCCGAATTTTTCTTTTGTTTCCTTTATTGCTTGCTCAATAAACAGATTGAATAACATCTGGGAGAGGCTACAACCCTGTCTCACTCCCTTCCCAACCACTGCTTCCCTTTCATGTCCCTCGACTCTTATAACTGCCATCAGGTTTCTGTACAAATTGCAAATGGCCTTTCGCTCCCTGTATTTATCCCCGCTACCGTCAGAACAACTTGAATTTGCTCGGCAATGTCGATAAAAGCTGCTCCTTTTTACAGCGTTGATAGACAGGTATTTTCTGTTACCACGTTTCTGCACGATGCATTGATCGGTACAATATCTAAAACTATATTTCCACTACTGTATCAGTTTTAGGAACGGCTGATGCTATGCTTTTGGGTCAAGAGCGGCAGTTTCGTCTGAGCTGATGAAGTCAGTGAAGAATTCTCGTGCCTCTGTGGTAACAGTGGTTTTCGTGGGTGTGCGAGCGGAACTTGTGTGTGTTGTTGTTGAGAATGTTTCACGATGCCGACGACGGTGCATCGACAGTAACAATTTGAATTCGCTAGGCAATGTCGAAATTGCATTGAGTCTCTGTTCTGCTTAGTAGAAGTGACTTTGGACGCTGGTGTGTTTGGAGAAAAAGTTGAAGAACAAGAACTGTGCGACAATTACTGGAAGTAACAAGGCGGTGGGCGCAATACTGTGGTCTCTATAGGGCCATTACAGCCTATGTAGGACCATTAAATTTCATCTCGTTGCCTATATTCCATGTACTCCGCAGGAACGGTCTCTGAGAACTGGGGAGAAACTATTTTACTGAAGTGCAGTTCAATCACATGGAATGTTATTGTGTTACATAGTTGTGATTAATGAGGAAGTAGCTTCAAACATAGATTTTTCAGACTTTTTTAGGATACTCTTCAGTGGGATAGAAAGAGTTTTCAGAAAGCTGGTAGTAATGCTTTCTATTATTTATCGAAATATTATTTTCTGGGGATGTGTAGTTTGCAAAAAATGAAAAGCATGATTTCATTTAACTGAAAATGTTGCTTATCACTGTTGAAGTATGAGTTCAGTTAATATGATTACTATTTATCTGACCCAAAGAATAGAGCATAAGTTATCTAAATCCTTAAATTTAACCAGCTGCTTTTTGTAGTATTTTTATAACACTTCGCCTTAGATATACGTCCCCATAGATTCGTTGAACTGAAAACAGAAAAGCTTATAGCTCGAAGATTCTCTTTTGTTCAGCGCAGTTGTTTCAGTTAAACTCCGTAGATATATGTAACTTAATCTCATGTTATTCAAGATTTACCCTAGACAAGCCGCAGACCCTGTAGGTTTGGGCTATGTAGTGCCCTCCAGTGAATACTAATGCTGGCTTCCGAATGAGAAAAAATTTTACTGTTTAAGGACAGTTACGTTAAAAAGGGATCCAGTTCATCGGAACTGGACCGTGTGCAGGCTCGAACCGGCATTCAATCTGTACTGGAGTCGACTGTCGATGCGTGTGCGTATGGATTATATACACTCCAGAAGTCTTCAGAAAATAAGTTTTCTTCCCCTTTAACACAATTACTTTATTTGAACCTTTTATTACCTTCTTAAAACATTAATTTTCTTTTCTACTGTACAGACTTACGCCGTAACGTTTAATAAACTTCTAGCCGTAAGTAATTCACTTACTTCCAGCGCAAGAGATAAAGTCAAAGAATAACTCCGCAAGTAAAAAAAATTTTACATTGTTCCTCGGCAGACTTTTAAATCAATTTCATTTAGATTGTTACTGCGCGCTAAACGCTGGATATTGCTACATACAAGTATATCATCTTTTTATTGAATATTTCTTAATGACGTGAACAAATATATGCCAGTCGCACGGATAATCGTCTGTTACACAGCACAGTTGGGCTATGAAAGTTCCCAACCGAGAGTTCAGTGAGTCTGTCTTAAACTCCATCAAGCCTAAGACGCTTAAACTGCACGGAAAAGTTGAACATACATACCTTACCTCTTTCTGTACTAACGTTAAGGACTTGATATCCTTGTATAGCAAATTTTTGTCTTAATACGATGTTCATGCTTTGAATTATTTTTGGAAAATCAGAGATATTGGCAATTTCAAAGGATATTAATGAACGTAGGCTAACATATTGTGAAACACTTATCAAAATACCAAGTTTTTTGAAGTGTCGCTGAAGTGAATTCTAAAAATATCGCCAGATGTAATTCTTACAATTCTTACAACTCGTTGCTGTAAGGTAAATTATCCCCAAAAAATGATTTCGTAATTTACAATGAATAGAAATTTGCGGAACAAACAAGTTTCCTCATTTTAAAATCAGCCATAGCAGAAATCATGCATACTGCCGAAGTTCAGGCACTAAAGCGCTTCATTACTTCTAGGTTGCGTGCTTTCTGATAAAGGTTGTGATCTACCTATAGTCCGGAAACGTTACACTGTCTATTTGTTGTATTTCATTGTTGGAATAGATTGTTTTTAAAGCGTGAGATATTCTGAACTGTATAACTTTAATGAGTCTTATCAAAATACAGTGATAATGCATTTGCCTTGAACTGTCTCCTAACGTTTTTATGCAGTATATTCTATTAGCTTGCTTTTCAGTAAAGCAGTTGGATACCTTTTCCCGTGCTTCTGTAATCTGCAAATGGGGAAAAATGGCATCTTCTGATACTAAAAGAGGATGATGTACTTGTGAATATCGAAAACGACACACGGATCAAAGTAGAATCCTCAGAAACCCTTCGTCTCGTTACTTCAGAGTCTGAGTGCTTATTATGTGACAAACATGAAACTGATACACACCCACTTCCTTTCACGCAGACTAGATGGAAACTATGAACTTGCTGTGCATACTATTCCCTAAGATTTCAAGTTTTGTAAGAGGTTGGCTCAAATGGCTCTGAGCACTATGGGACCTAACAGCTGAGGTCATCAGTCCCCTATAACTTAGAACTACTTAAACCTAACTAACCTAAGGACATCACACTCATCCATGCCCGAGGCAGGATTCGAACCAGCGACCGCAGCGGTCGCGCGGTTCCAGGGTCGCACGACACATAGCCGCGAAAAATGTCGCAGGTATCAGGAACCATACTGCCCACAGTATGGTTTTTTTTTTTTTTCGCGCGACTGGTAAACGCTGGTTAATCTGTGTACAGTGAAGTAATGTGGCCAACAAATGCATTCTTTTGATGACGATTTCTTCTGAGAGGCACCCACTTGCCTTTCTCATACTGTGGCATCAAGCAGTCAGGCCTGCAAGATGAGTGGTTTGCCAAGCGAGTGGAATCTTCCTTAATTTATCGAGCAACATGAATTCTCGTATCTTACTATTTAGTTACAAATTATCCTCCTGTATGAATGATCCGCAACGGAAACACGCATCTGACTATCAGTGATTTATAGAACTCTGACTGTACACTACGCACTGGCAATACCACATTTACCTTTTGTCTTTGATTTAACGGCTTTTATATAAATTCGGGACATTACGATAACATACAATGTAATGAAAAAGGCCGCCAATCTCTTTCTTTTCACTATTTGATTTATTCCTAAACACACAAATTCTACAACCTACAACAAAATCACATGAGAAATTCCGCCCAGTGGGCATGGCTTTACGTTAGTGAATCTCTATACTATGGTCTCGTAATCTATTTACCGCAACAGTGCACTCCCTGGATCGGATGGTGGATCTTTTATTATACCTCACACTTCGCCTCTGACAATAATCCTCACGAAACTTTCCTCCAGATCGAGCGATACAGAAGGAACAGGCATACCCACAAATCTTTCGAAACTACCTTGCTACTCCCATGCAAAACACACATACCCAAATTACAAGACATACACAACACAACAATATGAAATATTACACAAAGAACGGTTACAACTTCATCACTTTCCGCTTTCCCACTTCAATCAATATTTATCCCAGTTTCACACGACACTGCCCCACTTTGTAATTTCTACTTTCCTACTGTGAACTCTGGAGATAAACGCACGTCTTCCTGTGCAATGCAAGCCAAGTGGCGTTGCTGGAAAAACGGCCGACCCACCTTGATTCTCTCTCAGAGTTTAAATTTAGCGTCACACGGAATGATATTTCTTAAATACTTCAACTTATGATACACACGCTATTTCTTAAATATTTCAGCTTATTGTACACACGCTATTAATTCTTAAATATTTCAGCTTAAGCTCACGGAAGTATCTCAACTTATAACTACACGTGGGCTCATTGTGACCGTTAGTTTACTACAATCCCCTTAAAATTACCTGCCTCACTTTGTAATTTTCCCCACAAAAGGTCCTGTGAAAGAGAAATTATTAATTCTAACTACTCTTAAATATTCCACATCCATACCATGCCTCCACTCTTTCATTACGGAGCACAACAAAAAAAAAAAACAGGTCTTTACAGCAGAAGGTTCAGAGGCAGAGTACCTGAAACATGGCCGTATTCCGATTCTCTCGCACCTCTCTCGAAGTGGGAGAAGCACCCTGCTACCTTATTGGTCAGCCACATTTCAGACGCTCAAAGCTCTGGTAACTTCCATCTCTTTGGTCTCACCAAAGGTAGCCAAAGGATCGACTCAAAGATGATCATATATTCCGATTCACTATCTGTGGTTAGCAGACGACCATACATTCATTCCTTTCACAGATCTCACCAAACTGGATGTAGGGATTTATTTTGAGGGAGTGCACATGTGATCAATTAAATAAATAAATTGTCATTCTTTCCCACACTGGTATCCGGCTTCGCTGTATTAATTGAAATTGAGTTATTTTACAAAAAAAATGTGTTCTTCTGACAAAAATAATGAAGTATGTTGTACCTATTTTCAATGTCGGGTGGTACTGTACCCTTTCACCACCGGCTACCCATGCAGAAAAAAATGGTACGGTACTATCCTTGCAATGCGAGGGTAGTTCCGAACATTTTTTTTTTAAGAAAACAGTATTCGAACAAACGTAGCAAGTCATCAAAGTAACCAGGAGGAGACCTTAGCTCCTGGTGACCTCAAATTGACGACCAAATGTTGTTACTTTACCAAATTGGCAGTTGTTGCATTATTATACTCTCCACAATCCGGAGTAACGTACACATACTAATTTACAACAATCTACATGACAAAAAAAACATCACATCATAGAAATGAAAAAATAATCTTGAGATAAAATTTTGCTTTAGTTACTGGGATCTTCGTTATTTTTATGAGTAATCCAAATTTCAATAATTCTAAAACAAATAAAAAATACTTTCTCTGTTGTCACACATATAGACGACAAGAACTTGCATTTCGACTAGCCTTCGTTACACTTTAATGTGAAATGTCACCACTGTGATAATAAAAATAAGTGGCTTCAGTCAAAACACCAACAAGATTAGTACTATGGACGACATCAAAATACATCAGTTAATTCCGATATTTGTTGTGCAATGCAAACTCTTGTCCCCTGTGACAATCTTACTGATCAATGCCACATGAACCGCTACGTTAGTATTACGCACTGGCTTATAATTAGAGCCTCATTGTACCAAATATTCTAATAAACATGCTACGTGAACTTGATAACCCAGAACAGACAAAAAACAAACACTAACTATTCTAAACACAAATGTTGATGAAATACAATTACACTTGCTGTCCCTTCAGGAATGAAACACATAAAAAAAACATTTACACAATTACAAATATATTATTCCCTATCTTGCGAGTCACACGGAAACCTTTCATTCTGTGATTTTCTTGGGGTCAAAAAGTTGCTGATAGTTTCCTAGAACCATTGTCTCGGTGTCAAAGCTCTCCCATGGTTACCCGGACGAAAGTCTTTGAGTCACTCAAATCGGCATTTTGAACGCGCACTGAACAGTAAACTGTATCTCACATTAAACACAAATGTCATAGTCACTGTCAGAGTACCATCCACACGAATCTGTTCGTCCAAAAAAATGGCCCTACAACTACTATTACCCACGGTTCTGTCCTTTCAGTTCATGGTGTAATTAAAAGTCGTAAGTTTCAACAAACAGCACTTATTCCCGCACCAGTTCAAGAAATGTCTCCTACTACAGACGCAAATGTCAATGTCCCACTCTAGTTTCTTGCCTTCATACAATAATTGTTCACCAAGCGACAACTGTCCTCTAAGTATACCAAGTGTCCCACATGCAATTCACAAAGCACACTTAACATGTCACTGCCAAAAGTTTACGGATCCCACCATTCAGTGGTCAAGACAAAACAAAACTATCGTCCTGTCTGCTAAAGACAAAATCTTTTCCACCACTCACAACGTGGAAACACCAGTCCTTCACTTTCCACATTATGGAAAGTCGCAGTCATCTTGTTTCACGGCTCCACAGTCCAGTACTAGTTATTAGCTGCTGGTAAAAAAAATGCTCGCCGGGCTCTGCCGCGCCTCGTCCATTCTGCAGTAGCGCCGCTGCGCGCGCCGTTGAGCAGAAGAAACCACCCGCTGTTGCCTCCGCGGGATACCTTCCCCAGTCGTAAGGGTGGCGGAACTCATGAATGGCCAGTGGTACGTGCGTGTCGCCCCAGGCCGTTGACCTGCTGTAGCGGGCGCGTGGAGTGTACCCCGTCCGACAGTGGAGTGGGGAGTGCCGCGGCTCTGTCGCCTGTCGCCATGGCATCGTCAGCTCGGCCCGCTAGCGGTATGGGCGTTACGACACCCAATCAGTTAGCCTTCCGTGCATCTCGCAACATTACAGACAAAAGGAAATTCTTACATTAAAATTATACACCCTAGTTTTCTACACATACAACATCAACATTTATCTCTTTTCTATAGACAGCCCACACTCGTTCTATTCATTGTACCTGTCGTCCCTCATACAAAACATGAAAGTGTAAACAAAAACAAAAGGAATAATAAACAATCTATACAGCTCATAATTACAATATCAAATAGTAGGCTACTCTAACATCCTATCACAGTGAAAATATTAGAAACTTTATCCTAAAACTACAATATACAATGAACTTTTGTGCTTGTGACACACTGAAATGAATACCCCTTGAAAGTGTTCTAACAAAAAGTAAGAATAATCTACAAGCTAACAATTACCTACCACATGTTATTAAATAGTAAACTACTTTAACATCCTAACACAACAAACATTTTAGAAACTGATGACTCTAAATCTACAACATACAATGCACCTTTGTGCTTATGACAGACTGAAATTAGTATCTTTCTATATATTTTACCTTTTTATTATATATAACAACATTTCTAGGACATGTATGAACCATCCACATGTTAGATCCTGACCTGCCATCGAGGTTCATCCAAATCAAACAATACACAATAATGTTTTAGTTACAGATCGGTAGCATCCCCTTTACAGGAGTGTGCGCATTGATCACAGTACTCTACGACTCTCACTCACCAGACATCACATTTTCCTTCTCATTCAGTCCATTAATAAACTAACAGAATAGGTCTAGAAGTCAGCTAACCTTAACACCACCACACTCACGACAACATACCATACCTTTGCTCCCTTATACTCATAACACCATCACACTCACGACAACATACCATACCTTTGCTCCCTTATACTCAACCACATAACACATGAAGCTGTTCCGGAGATAGCTTTCCAGTCTCCGAATTCGTCCTTTCAGTCTGGCACCTCTCTCCATCGGCTTACCTCTGCATTCACTTTATGCTAAATATCAACTTAGAATTGCGACATTTCATCTAAGAAACAAAAATATACAAATTATTCAACCTGCAAAATAACTGTACACATTCTTGGTACCGTTTTGATTAGTTATACTGGTACCAGGCTTCAACAACAACAACAAAAAATATTATTTTCGCCAAATTGCATATTTTATGGTAAGAATTCGATTTTACATTTATATTACATCCTACGTCAGTATTCCACAACGTTCACCACCTGGGTCTCATACTCCCTTTATGTCCTTTCACATTGTGCAGTTGTCCTCACCTCTTCATTCGTATTTCGGCTCTCCGTCCGTCCATTACTCCATCATTTCCTGGTCTTCCTTCGCCATTCGCATCAATCTCTATTGCAGCATACACAGGTCTCTCTGTAACATACATCTAAGACATCTCCACATTATTCAATTCTACTCACCTTTATTTACCACTGTTTCATCACGTCGAATGTCTCTTTATTAATCACACTGCTTCACGTCGCTTCTCTCCTTAAATGTCCCCTTTATCCACTACTATTTATCACGTCGCTTCTGTATCTACCATCTTTATCTACTCATTAATCATCACGTCGTTTCTGCTTGATCCTTATTCATATGACAAAAAATACGTACATACACCACTCTGTCGACTCCTGTTCATGGCTCATTCAACCAGTCTATTCTGTCATACTTCCTGACATCCTGCCTGAAAATTCTTATGTTCGATTTTGACCCTGCACAACGTTACACACCACAAATAAATACACTGACTATCTACCATAAATCGCCTACTTTAGATCTATCCTTAACTTTTCCATAATTTGATGTTAGAAATGTGATGAAGCCCACGAGATTGTTTTCCCTTGATCGTCTCTATTGTGACAATTATTGTCCTGTCGTGAACGCAATGACTGCCTATCCTCTCTTCGCCCATCATTTTCATTTTCCCTTCTTCTTCCATCTTTGTCCCATCTTCTATTTTCCCGGTTTGCTGGTCGATATCCCCATGAATTCTGCCCCCTATTTCCTCGCCATCTTCCGTTTCCGTCATTCCTCTGATTCCATGCTCTCCTGTCATTCTGATAGTTTCTACCGTTCCTATCCTCAACTCTGTTTGACCTATGAGTCATGTCGCCGTTCACAATGTTGCTCTCATTACCCAGTTCCTGTAAGAAGTGCTGAAATGACGCAGAATCGTTCAAGCCTCTGCCTGCTATCACTATATCTCTGCGCAATCTCACTGGCAACTTCGTTATACAGATCCTAATGAGCTCCCCAGTTTCGTATGGCACATCCAAATACTTGTTTCGTCTCAGCATTTCCTGATAGTACGACACTGGATCTCTTATACCACCTTCGTTACAATTTGGCATCATCAATATGCTTTACTTAACCTGGCCCTGCTTACTTTTCGGCCAGAAGTCATTTAAAAACTTGTCACAAAATATCTTGTAGCTGCTACAGTCTTTAATAACTTCGTGCATTTTTTCTCTAGCCTCGTCCCTCAAATGGTTACACACAAACTTCATTTTGAGGAGCGGTCCCCACGATTCAGGTAATGAATCTTGAAATTGAGACAGCCACAGACATGGATGTTGATAGTTATCAGGATCCGGAAAGCAAGTGAACTTTTGTACCGAGACGAAGTGCCTCCTACATTCTTCTTCCGCATTTATGTTTTCCGACCTTGGGCTATACCCAGTTGGGTTTGCCACCTGTTTTATCCGACACAACCGTTCTCCTGACTCTCTGAGTTCGTCTTCCTCTTTCTGCCTATTTTCTTTTTTTGAATTTATCTCACTCTCCCTCTGCAATCCATCTGGTGGTGTGTCACCTCCGCTACTGCATGCTAATTGCAACTGTGCTAGTTCTTCCCTATGTTTCCTATTTATTTCTAATTGCGCCTCTTTAAACTGTAATAGTGATTGTGTCTCTTCCAGCTCGGCATAAGCCCCTCGCCGCGTACTGTCAGAGCCTGTCTCGCCTCTTATACTGACCTTTTCTACATCTGCAGTAATTGTATTCATTCTGACCACTACCTCCGCAACTTCATCCCTGTATTTATTTAGCGCCACTTCCTGCCGGGTGACTTGAGCTTCCACGCTGTCTAATGCCCCTTGTTTATCTGCAAGTAAGTCCTCCACTATCTCTTTGATTCGCTCATCCGGCAACACGTCCCTACGTTCTGTAATATCGCTCTCTATTGCACTTATTCGTCCCTCCAAATTATTGGCTTTTTCTTTCACGGCGTCACATACTTGCTTCAAAACACCCAGATTCTTCTCCCCCTCGTCTAACCGATTATTAACTGCGGACAGACGCTCATCGATAACTGAGAGTAGCTTCCACATTGCCTCTTTATTTCCCTTATCCATTGCCTCCAATCTTTCCTTATTATCTTTATCCATCGCTTGCAATCTTTCCCTATTATCCCTGTCCATCGCTTCCAATCTTTCCTTATTCTCCCTATCTCTCTCCTTATTGTCTCTATCCATCCTCTGTAAAAACTGCAGTAGCACATTGTCATTTGCTACTTTCGACGCGCTCACCTCGTTCGCCTGTGAAACCGTAGCTTCCCTAAGGGTAGCTGCACTTTCACTGCATACCTGACGTAGTCCCGGCTCGCCCGCGTCGTCGGGAAAAGCCCGCGTTTGTGGACAAAGCCCGCCGCATAAAGGATCCCCTTGCAGCGGTCCACTGAACAATACAGCCTCTTCGGAGTGTCTGCCTTCCCCGCTCATTAACCCATGGTCAACAGCTACTTCCTGCTGCACTGCTACGTTCACGCCAGAATCGCTATTCTCCATTGTGGCTACGTTTTTCGACTGCGACCTAGTTACTACGGACATTACGCAAAAAAAAAATTATGAAACGATCTTCCAGCCTTGTGCGATATAGCAATTAATTACATAAAATAAAATAAAAGATCCTCACCAATCCAGAAAGAATTTGCAAACAGAAAAAATTTTACTTCCTAGCGCTATCACAATACATTGCATAAAAAAAATCTTAACAGCAAACCCTAATAACAAAATATCCTAACAAAAACGTTCCTGGCAAAGGAATCCTGGCAACAAATTAAATATCCTGGTAATAAAATTATCGTGGCAAAAAACGGAATCCTGGCAGGGTCGAAATTATGAGAGGCTCCCACTTGCCTTTCTCATACTGTGGCATCAAGCAGTCAGGCCTGCAAGATGAGTGGTTTGCCAAGCGAGTGGAATCTTCCTTAATTTATCGAGCAACATGAATTCTCGTATCTTACTATTTAGTTACAAATTATCCTCCTGTATGAATGATCCGCAACGGAAACACGCATCTGACTATCAGTGATTTATAGAACTCTGACTGTACACTACGCACTGGCAATACCACATTTACCTTTTGTCTTTGATTTAACGGCTTTTATATAAATTCGGGACATTACGATAACATACAATGTAATGAAAAAGGCCGCCAATCTCTTTCTTTTCACTATTTGATTTATTCCTAAACACACAAATTCTACAACCTACAACAAAATCACATGAGAAATTCCGCCCAGTGGGCATGGCTTTACGTTAGTGAATCTCTATACTATGGTCTCGTAATCTATTTACCGCAACAGTGCACTCCCTGGATCGGATGGTGGATCTTTTATTATACCTCACACTTCGCCTCTGACAATAATCCTCACGAAACTTTCCTCCAGATCGAGCGATACAGAAGGAACAGGCATACCCACAAATCTTTCGAAACTACCTTGCTACTCCCATGCAAAACACACATACCCAAATTACAAGACATACACAACACAACAATATGAAATATTACACAAAGAACGGTTACAACTTCATCACTTTCCGCTTTCCCACTTCAATCAATATTTATCCCAGTTTCACACGACACTGCCCCACTTTGTAATTTCTACTTTCCTACTGTGAACTCTGGAGATAAACGCACGTCTTCCTGTGCAATGCAAGCCAAGTGGCGTTGCTGGAAAAACGGCCGACCCACCTTGATTCTCTCTCAGAGTTTAAATTTAGCGTCACACGGAATGATATTTCTTAAATACTTCAACTTATGATACACACGCTATTTCTTAAATATTTCAGCTTATTGTACACACGCTATTAATTCTTAAATATTTCAGCTTAAGCTCACGGAAGTATCTCAACTTATAACTACACGTGGGCTCATTGTGACCGTTAGTTTACTACAATCCCCTTAAAATTACCTGCCTCACTTTGTAATTTTCCCCACAAAAGGTCCTGTGAAAGAGAAATTATTAATTCTAACTACTCTTAAATATTCCACATCCATACCATGCCTCCACTCTTTCATTACGGAGCACAACAAAAAAAAAAAAACAGGTCTTTACAGCAGAAGGTTCAGAGGCAGAGTACCTGAAACATGGCCGTATTCCGATTCTCTCGCACCTCTCTCGAAGTGGGAGAAGCACCCTGCTACCTTATTGGTCAGCCACATTTCAGACGCTCAAAGCTCTGGTAACTTCCATCTCTTTGGTCTCACCAAAGGTAGCCAAAGGATCGACTCAAAGATGATCATATATTCCGATTCACTATCTGTGGTTAGCAGACGACCATACATTCATTCCTTTCACAGATCTCACCAAACTGGATGTAGGGATTTATTTTGAGGGAGTGCACATGTGATCAATTAAATAAATAAATTGTCATTCTTTCCCACACTGGTATCCGGCTTCGCTGTATTAATTGAAATTGAGTTATTTTACAAAAAAAATGTGTTCTTCTGACAAAAATAATGAAGTATGTTGTACCTATTTTCAATGTCGGGTGGTACTGTACCCTTTCACTTCTATCGATCCTTGTTAGAACGACTGTATCTGCTACGTTTATATATTTTCTAAAACAGTTTTTACCTTACAAGCAACAACTGACTACAGCCGCCAAAGACGTTAAAAGTTGAGGAATGACACTGGAAAAGAATTATGTATAAAAAATGTGTTGCAAAATACAATGAGTGGAACCTGCCTTCGATATTGCGATCATCATAATATAAATGAGGGCAACCAAATGTCGCAAGAGAGAGAGCGGGGCGGTTGCTCGGCGTGAGACAAATTTTATTTTATTTGTTTATTTATGTACTAACTGTCACCCGCAGCTGCGCTCGCAGATCACAGAAATTAAATGAAATGCGCGTGTGGCTTTGGTGGCCACGAGACCCTGTTCGGAATGTTCGGCCGCTTGGTGAAAGTATTTTTAATTGACGCCAATTCGACGGCTTGCGTGTCGATGATGATAAAATGATGATAACAACAACAACAACACACACACACACACACACACACACACACACACACACACACACACACACACAGTCTCTAGCGGAGGAAATCAGACCTGGCTGGGAATCAAGCCATGGTCAAGGGTCATCAAAGCTAACTACAAAACCACGTGCCATTGACACTCGTCAATAGTTTTTTTATGACGAATGATGGTGACGATACTAAAATAAGAAAGATAATAAATAATTTGTAGACCGGTGTAGAGCGAATTTTATAACATTTGTACACGCAATAACGTCAGTTGCTCTCACTCTTCAGGCCTTTATCCCGTACCGCGCGTCCATATCATAACCATTCGTTTGTCGCACAGCATTTAAAGGACGTTGTCGTTATGAGTATTCGAGCGTTCCGGAAGCTATGAGACGCATAACTCTCAGCGGCTAAAATGCGACGGGTTTGTGACTGACATTAAAAGTGTGGATTAAACACGTTGGGGATTGTATAAGTACTGTATTCATTACGTTGAATGATATTACATAGAAAACATCAAACAACAAAAGCATATTCACAAGTATGGTAAAGTTCAAAAGCCAAATAGTAATTAGCTTTTTCAAAAAGTAATTACAGTCCTATATTTCACGTTATATTTTTCAAACCAATAAATATCATGTACTACACACTTTATAAAGTAGTTTATATTCTTCCTCAGCGTTCAAGCTATCTCCATACCAAATTTAATCAAAATCGGTTCAGTTGTTTAGTCGTAAAAGCGTAACAAACAGAGTGACTTCGCATTTGTAATATTAGTGTAAATTTATTTATCTGTCAAGTTAAGTGACTTCAGGCCCTCTCTTACAGCTAACCAAACTTCCTCAACTTAAGTACATTAGCAACATATAATAATAATAATAACAATAATAATAATAATAATAATCCTGCTTCACAGTCGCACCGAAATCAAACAGCCGGGATAAGCTAATGGAGAAGACAGATTTATGTGATAGAGTTCTAATATCCTCTGCAATGAAGAGTTGGCTCAAATGGCTCTGAGCACTATGGGACTCAACTGCTGAGGTCGTTAGTCCCCTAGAACTTAGAACTAGTTAAACCTAACTAACCTAAGGACATCACGAACATCCATGCCCGAGGCAGGATCTGAACCTGCGACCGTAGCGGTCTTGCGGTTCCAGACTGCAGCGCCTTTAACCGCACGGCCACTTCGGCCGGCAATGAAGAGCTGTTTTGAGTAAGGGCGCAGGTTACAGTGTAATGCACGAGGCCATTGTTCAATGACACAATCAGTGTGAATTTTTGGAAGAGGATCCTTTCAGTCCCGACGGATGCATGGAACACAAGGATCTTCACACGAGCCCACAAGAAGAAATCAAGTTGCATCAGCTGCCTGCAAACAGGACTTTCTCTGGCTACCTGCCTTTCATGTGAACTTCTGACACAGGTGTCCAAGAGCATGTTGTGCAAAGTGAGGTCGGGCTTTATCTCCTAGAACAAGATTGATGAACAGAATAATAACCCGGATGTCTTCCTATAAAATGGGCAGATTAAAACTGGGTGTCAGACGAAGATTTGAACTCGGGACCTTTGCCTTTCGCGGCAACTGCTCTTCTCGTTGAGCTACCAGAGTACGACTCATGACCCACGCTCAGAGCTTTGCTTTTGCCTCTAACTCATCTCCTACCTTTCTAACGCCACGTAAGTTCTGCGAAACTTGTGAGTCTAGCGCTTCCGGAAGGAACAGTATTCCGGAGACGGGGCTTAGCCACAACATGCGAGACGTTCCCAGAATGAGGCTTTCACCCTACAGCGTAGTGTGCGCTGATCCGAACCTGAGGGACTAAAACTGCGTGCCAAATCGAGTATCGGAGTCAGACCTTTGCCTTTCGTGGGAAGTGCTATCACACCGATCTACACGAACACGACTCACGACCCCGAGGTTAGGAAGGTAGGAGATGGCAAGTACTGACGGAAGGAAAGCTGTGGGTATGGGTCATGAGTCGTGCTAATAGAGCCCTTGCCTGCGAAAGGCAGAGGTCCCGAGTTCGAGTCTCGGAATGGCACACAGTTCTAATCCGCCAGGAGATTTCATATCAACGCACACTGCGATGCAGGGTGAAAACTTCATTCTGGGAACGCTTATAAGGTTCTGATGTTCTTTCAGACTTATATCACGAGGCTTTGTAGAGATCCAGTTAGTCGTTTTTGAACCAGGTTTCCTTGTTTCAGACCAATACATTCGTCCTTTTCCATAATCAATTCAAGTTTGTGATGGAACCACGAGAAAAACATGTACAAAAATAAAGCATTACACATAACTAGATGGGGTGAAACAGCAGCAAATTAAGCAATTTATAATCCATTGAAAATAAATACAGAACGAGAGGATTACATGAACTCCAAAGGAGGAGAAGTACTAAAATGAGTTTCATCTCGCATTCCTTACACAACATTATTTGAAGTTAAAAGAAACTTGTTTTAAACAGTTAGACGATTTAGCAGTTGAGTCAATTTCTAGTTCATCACTTCGCAAAACGTTTCTGAAATTAAGACCTTCTCGGTCTAATTATTAAGTAATGTGGGATGTGCAAACAATGCACTGTGCTAGAGAAACAGTGCTACCGCAGAACATTTTTTTTTATCGCTTGACTATTTCACAATATTAAGTTCAACACGATTTTTCGAAAAAAAATCTATAGATTTCTTAGGTTTGAACAGCGCACAGGCGCGATGTTGTAAGACTTTCATAAAATCAAACATCTGTTTCAGTGTCTATTCTTCACGTTCAAAAATTGTTGGACTGGATAACATTTGCCGCCTCGAGCAAAGGCTAAAATGATACAGAAAAAAAGAAACTTAAAATCATCCATCATCTATATTATCTCTCTGCAGATCTTTTTGAGGATTGTAGAAAGTGGGTATACCATTTGATGCTAACAACTAATAGGCTATCTCAGAGGGTTGCGGCAGCGCGGTTCTTTCCGTCCCTTTACGACGAACCTGCACCTACCTGAGAACATTGTCTCAGCAAATCATCAGTAGGAAAGCCGAGCGAAACCTACTGTACTTCGACGTGAAACAGGCTGCAATTAAAGTCACTACCTATGTTTTGGGAGAAAGTTTTCACAGGAAATGAAAGATTGGAAATTTTATCCTTAATATATTCTGAAACTTAGGTGAACAAGTATCACTGCCAAGCCCATGCTAGTCTCAACACAGTCACTCGCAATCCCTTTCACTCACGTTAGCAAGTTTATGGTGTTGCATTTCCCGAAAACGTAATAGCTACAAAAATACGGATTGTTTTTGATTGAGAATCCTCGTCAAATATTAAGTCTGTCGGTACCAAATGCAGTCACCTGCTCAATACGCCACGTTGAATAGAAGTCTTTTCTCGTCACAAAATTCACTTAAAAATTCCGAAAGTTCTACATGCCCATCGGAATAATTATGCCGTCACTTTACCACACTTTTGATGTATGAAACACTGCTACATCGGGCAACTTTCGTTTCCATCGGAACTACTACTACACACGTCCGAACTGTTTCATGGCTAGGCTCCGACTCTTCTCTGGAATACTCTGTCTTCTCTGTCAACAGAGAAAGGCGCGCGAAGAATATTGCTTTACTGTTGGTCAGTTTACTCAACAGCCAATAGCGCAACAACATTCTCCCGCGTCAGTCCGCGCTTTTCATCAATAACCAATCGCAAAATGGTAAACCTAACGACTGCACTTTTTACCGACGTAATTATCTAATATGCTGAAGTTATTTACTATTGTTATTTATACCTGAATTAACTTTCCCTTTACCATAAACTTACTTTACAAAACTATTCTACAAAAATCCCCTTTGTCCATATCCATACTTCTTCGAAATGTTCCCACACTAAATCCTACTACATAACTCGTTAAACAATTATCTTCATATTAACCTTAAACCACACTCACGTATCATTCATACTGCTAAAACACATTTATAACATTTTACATACACAAAAAGAAATAACAACACTTTATGAAAATACTAGAACAGTTTATGAAAAACATTCTATTATTTTAGAGCACTCTAGTGGGCACAATCGAAACTAAAATCACTGTCCCCCTATCCAATATTGCCCTCTATCGGCTGATACATAAACTACGTGCGCGTCCAGTCTCGCGTCACCATCTGTCACTATCCAGCTCTGAGATACATCTCCCACTTAACCGCCTCCAAGGCAGGATCGGTATACGGCGCTACGCCTCAGGGTGACCAAAACTTTTGAATCTGGCAGATTTAAAATATCACGTTAACTTAGGAGGACCACAACCGAATATGTTTTCAGCAGTAAAGAGATTACAAAAATTCAAGACGATAGTGGAATATACGAAATTACATGTCTCTACTCCGATAAATTTTATATTGAGCGTTAATGTAGTGCCATAGCAGCAAGGTTAGCTGAACATGGGCCTTACAAATCTTAGACTCTTTTTTGCTGAGAACGTAAGGGGAGGACGACTACAGTGGTCAGTGCAGGCATAACAGCCATTTGAATTTGTGAATCCCTGCTGCGGTCATGAAGTAAATGCATAACGCTGTCACTCGAAATCCCCTCAGCTACGTATAATGATTTGAAGGTTGTGGGATATCGGGTTGTTCTTCATGGTTTCTGAGGCCCTCTAATCCAGCGCTGTGCGACTTACTTACGTGGTGCTCGGGCACATTTAACTCATGCGTAAGGTGAAGCAGATACCACCTCCATCACAGTCACTATTGTAGTAATAGTACTACCACTACTGGTGCTACTGTTACTACTACAAACGTGTAATGCTGTAAAAATACTTCCCCAGCTTAAAATTTTTTTCAATTAATGTGAAGTTTGGGACTGCAGGCTCACTGTAAATTCAGGAAAACCTGGTGTATAGCTGGATCAAACTGTTCTTAATGCGTCACGTGTCACACTGGATCGGTATTTATTTGTGACTTTACTCATAGTCGAAAATGTGACCTCGCAAACATATGTCTAGCCTAAACAAGAATAAGTTTTCAAAGCAACAGCAGCGATTATGGGATATTGCCTGAAGTTTCAAAACATGATTTCAGAGGTACATCTTCTTGAAACTTTAAAATTTCTCTTTATAATTCTTCAAGATCTTAATTTTCGAAGATCTCACATGTCCTACCTCCAAGTTCAGTATTGTCAACTCAAGCGAATGGATTATTCGTCAATATAAACACTGGTTCAAGTGTTGAAAACTAACTAAGTTCTGTGACTAGGATTTCAAGATGTTTGGCAAAACATAGATAATCACATTCACCGACATTTGCGGTTTTCATAACTGAACTCAGTGCTAGAAAGTGTGATTCAAAATTACGTTTTAAATGTGTATTCTGTCATTTTAGTTTCCTGTGAAAAGCATTTACGTACTTCTCATGGCTGAAATTTTGTGACTTTTCCCTTAGAAATAAAGATTTAGCTCATTTAATTTTGAGGTGATATCTGTCAAGAAATCTAAATCTGGGAGCCTTGGTTTTTAGTAAAATTGCTAAGAAGATTATTTCAGATAATCTCTTATCTCATTCAGAAAACTGCAAATCGTTCCAGAGCTTTCCCCATACTAAGTGAACTTATGGCTGCATGGGGAGCCTTGGTTTTTAGTAAAATTGCTAAGAAGATTATTTCAGATAATCTCTTATCTCATTCAGAAAACTGCAAATCGTTCCAGAGCTTTCCCCATACTAAGTGAACTTATGGCTGCATGAATAATTGTGTCACCATGCACAGAAATTGACACTGAAAGGATTTCTGAACAGTGACGTGTAGAAGATGGTCAGATGTAATTTACTACACGAGTTGAAATTTCAGTGACCGAACGAAGTTCAAAATCTTTGCACGTTGAGCTTCCTGATGTATCATACCACTGTGCACGACTTGGTCGAGGGCATGGTCAAGGCAGGATTTGAGAATCCAGGAAAGTAAGGAAACTGATAAATTACAATAATTGAATGAGAACAGTGATGTCTTTAAGTTTACAAAAATAATGACAAGTTTTAATCCATCCTTTTATAGGTATAATCGAGCTGATAAATACTACAAAACCTGACAAACATAAATCGGAAAAAGGTTAGTGTTAAATGGACAAAGCATTTATTGTGCTTCCTTGACAAAGTCTGACTCTCGTAGAGCGCTTCTGAATGACTATTGTTTCATCGCATTTGCCAATGAGCAATTCCTCATATCTCAATGGCAGTTTCACGTAGTGGTGTCGCTCTACCTCCTTATCAGTATATGGTTGGTCCAGGTAACGGTTCTTGTTGATAAGAGTCTGGAACTTTACCGGACTGCGCAATCCCGATGCTTCGTAATCCTTTCTCCTTTCATTCTGAATGAGAAAATGTTTTAAGTCAAAATATTCGTAATTTTTCAGTCCTGGACTTCCTCAAATTCTGGCACGATTTCATGGCCGACCGATCCCTGAATGATGTTTTACCCTCGTCTCGTGTCATCAGAGTTGTTTCCATACGTCTGAGTCGCTCGCTTCCCCAACGGTGTTGCCTGTCACCTGCGCGGCGGCCCTCAAATGGCTCTGAGCACTATGGGACTCAACAACTATCGTCATAAGTCGGGCGGCCCTCACTTCGCGCACTTGTCGACGACCAACCGAGTCCATCTGCGGAATCCGACGGAACGGGGATACCTACATCCCTCCCTCCTCCCACCACATCGACGCCTGGCGTCATCGTGCTGGACGCTTCGATGGAACTTCCGACACTCATTGTTCTTACAACGGAAGGTTGGATATGCCTCCAGTCTTCGTCACTGGAGGTTGGATGCGCAAGCAGCAGTCACCAAAGAAGCGCAAGCAACACCGCCTACGACCTCTTACCGGAATCCCTCAACTCCCATCCGTGATTCAGTGACCCATCGCCTTGGTGGCCCGTCGGTGATTTCTCAAGGTGAAGAGGACCACGATTTGGCAGACGCACAAGCATTGAGAAGTGCGATGCCTGCGCAAACCGAGTATCTGGAGAAAACCTCGACCCACTGGCGGCTCGGCTGTTCTGCCGCCGCCATCGACACTGTTTGCGATGGATCGCATGGATACATCCTAGGTGCCGACGACATCTGGACGGAGCGAAGACCCCGCACAGGTGCCTGCGGCACCCGCAACGGAGCAATAAACACAAGGCAGCAGCAGTGGATTCCAGGGACACCCAGAGGCGCAGGATTAGCCGAGCGGTCAGAGGCGTTGCAGTCATGTACTGTGCGGCTGATCCTGGTGGAGGTTCGAGTCCTCCCTCGGGCATGGTTGTGTGTGTTTGTCCTTAGGATAATTTAGGTTAAGTAGTGTGTAAACTTAGGGACTGATGACCTTAGCAGTTAAGTCCCATACGATTTCACACACATTTGAACATTTTTGAACATTTTTGACACCCAGCGAGCGGCACTGCCGCCTACTTCCTTTGTGTTGCCTACCGGCGGGATTCCCCCACGAGGTGCCCAAGCGAGGTGGCTCTGTGGTTAGCACAATGGATTCGCATATGGGAGGACGACGGTTCAATCCCGCGTCCGGCCATCCTGGTTCAGGATTTCCGTGGTCTCTTCCCCCAAATAACCCAACGCAATCCTCCATGTGGCAAGCCACAGCTTCAGATGTACCGAGTGGTTACGATTAACCACCCCTCATCAATAGCCAGGTGAAACACCAACTTCTGCAAGATATGATTTGCGCTTCCGACGTCGACATTGCGCTGCTTCCGGTGGTGTTCTTGGCTGCCCTGTTAGATGTGGCCATTGACGCCTCTTACGCCTCTCCTTATGACGACCTTGGATTTGAAGCAGCTGTGTATGTTCGTTAGGCATATTAGGTGACGTTTTCATGTATGTGCCATCTGCAAGGAGTGTGGCACATATCATGATGGGGACCCAAATTATAAATGTGTACACTCCGTCCGATTCTGGCCATTGTAGGGGCAGAGCCCGATTTCATTCTTAGGAGATCACTCTCCTCTTTCTTGGCCGCTACGAACATTGTCTGCTTGGCTTATTGGAAGGACGAGCAACTACACCTCAACCTCTACCAGGAACTGTGCTTCGTCGTCTTCAACCTTTCCCTCTACGCGACCTGGGAGGTTAGACACGGCAATGCACAAGGCTATACACGTCAGATGGGCCACTCTGAAAGTCACGAGCCCCTGTCTCCCAGGGGCTCGTTGGTGCTATTCAAGAAGCAAATCGCTGGCTTTTGGCATTCTCTGACCACCGTGTCTCTATCAACAGTCCTCCTCCCATGGCAAGCGGTGTGGCTAGGTCGTGTGTCGTGGAAATTAAACACCACACATCTTTCCATTCCGACTCCCGGTAGCATGAAACAGAGGTCCGGACAGCGTGCGAACGCCAGCGTCTGGCGTATATAATGACGATGGCTTTGTGGCTGGTGTGCGACATCCTACAATAAGGCGAGTCTTGATGTAGTCATGGTGCTTCGCGACCTTGATATGCAACCACCCGCTCCAGCTGTTCAGATGGTCTGCAAGAGGATCAAGACTCACATAGTCGCAATGACTCATTGCAGACTGCTGTGGGTGGTCTTGAGGATCAAGATATGGCGTAACAGAAAGCACTACTGGCAGCAGCTGGTCTCAGAGCTCGTCACTCGCTGGGGGCGCCAATCAGGCGGATATCATGGCTGGCTTTGTGGAACTCTTTCGCCACATCTATGTTCATGATTTGAAGCTAGTTTCGTCCCAACCCACACACACTATCTTGCGCATCGAACCATGAGGACGACATCACCTGTGATGATGTTAAGACTGCAAGGGTGAAGGGTGCTCCAATCACGTCTCCTGGCATGGGTGGTCGCCCTGTGGAATTTTACCAGGCTTTCCAGTATTTGGTGTTGCCAAGGCTGACTACGATGTTCCATGAACTGTTGATGACAGCCATCATGGTACCGCCGCCATTTGTCGAAGGCGTTATCATCCCAGTTCATAAGCTCCTGCAGGGGAATACAGCTGCCCATTATCGCCCCCTAACCTTACTTAACGCCGACTACAAGAGATTTGCGTTTATTTTGGCGACATAAAGCCGACAAATCTTTCAGAGTATAATAAGCGAAGAACAAACAACCCCAGGTGGTCTATCAGTGCCCAGACGGCCATTGGTGGATGCCGAAAAGTGATTGCTCTAGCAGCTATGTGCAAGTTCCGTTTGATAGCGCATTTGATTGGGTACGTCACGATTACCTCTTTGCTCTCATGGAGCAGATAGGCTTTCCAGCCCCCTTCACTAGTACCCTATGACGTCTCTATGCCAGTACCCGCTCCCTTGTCCAGTCTAACAGGCGTATTGCCAGACTGGTTCCGATTCGCAGTTTCCTATGTCAGGGATGCCCGCTATCAATGCTCCTCTACACTCTCGCCCTGGACCCACCTAATGAGAGTGTCATGACGCACTTGTCACGATTACTTCGCAGCAGTACACGTTCCACTGTCGCACCTATGCAGATGACCTGTGGCCTGCTGGTAGCGTCATTGGAAGGGACCACACGCGTGCTTGATATGATCTCCGTGTACGGGGATGTGGAAGGCAGTGCTTTCAGTGTTTCGAAATCTACGGCGACCCACTTGGTCACGGACTCACATAAGAAGGATTGGCATCTCTGCCTTGCGTCCAGAGCTTCCAGTACCATGGCACTGTCTTTACATCCACCACCTATCGCTCCACAGCTGTCAAATCCCGACCGGCCTTTAAGTCACCCGCACAACTGTTCGGAAACGTCGCTTCCGTTGCCTTGATCATGTGCAACACTTGGAATATCTGAATGTGCATGTAGTTCCCAAGCTGGTGCACATACCACAGGTCCTTCCGATGTCGCCGGCGATTGGTCGCAGCCTTCAGGGCGCTTTGTGCTACTACCTGAAGGCTGGTAACATTATTAAGGTGAAATACGATACACTCACCCTGCCCCAGAAAGCTGGGGAACTTCGACTCACTTATGTCCAGTATTGTGCAGCAGCCTTATATCTGGCACCATGAACAAACCGTGGTCGGGCACAGTGAACTCACTCACGTGACAGCTCTTGGAAATTTACACTCCAGCCGCTATATCTCCGCCGGTGACGGTGGGCCATGTTGCTTCTCTGTTCGTGGATCCATCTATTATTTCTGTGGACTTCAGCTAGTACACGCTGGCCTCCCATGTACGTGCGCCCCCGCCCCCACACCCCACTCCCATCGTCCAAAAGATATCTACATACATGGCGTACCTTGCAACGACGTTTAGATCAATTATCCATTAATGAGGTGAAAACGTTGTGCTGCAACCTTCATCAGCCATACCTTCCAACATCAGTCTGAGCGACATGGTATTACATCGCCTGTGGAAAACTCGTCACTAACCAGTGTTTACATGCAACTGGTTTAGTGGACACTCCTTTACCCTCCACCTGTCAATCGGAGGACGAAGACGCCAATCATCTGACCTGCACTGGTGCACGCCTGGACGATGGGGCGACAAATAGTGGCCTGTTTCCTCCGTGTCCCATCTATGGTCGAACCGTAGGCATTCATTTGACCACACGACATATTTTTCCCTGCAGCCAAGATTCATACAATAGTCTGAGTCAAAAGATGGAGAGTCGCCTAGCTTTACAGAGAAGGGGAAAAATCGCGGGTCGGTCAGTGGATCACATGTGGTGACTGAACGACGTCCACGCTACTGCGCCTATTGCGCTCATTACCTCCATGAGGTTTTGCGTGATCCCCCACTAAGCTGGAATGCTCCTGGTGTGGTTGGTTCGACTGCTGTCGAGAAGCACTACTAATATCCCATCACGTTGTTTCAAGTGCTGTGCCACACGATAACATTACATGATTACAATTAAGTATCTCCTGTCTTTATTGTCCTTCTTGTCCACTTCCGGTTGGTCGGTGGAACTGGGGCCTCAATGGATAGGGTTTGTGTGGTCAACCCCTGCCCACTCTGCCCCCGCCCTGCCATCGAGCCGGAGGCGATCTACACATACTCATCCTATCATCCCCACCGTGCGTCTGCTTACAAGGAACGGTCAGTTTTCCCCATTTGCATATCCTGATGTTATGTGCTGATTTGGTGTATTGTTTGTTTGCAAGTAAAGTATCTCACTCTCAATTCCTAATAATAATAATAATAATAAATAAGTACAGTGCTGGAAAAAGGCTTGTTAGGATGCTACTGGAAAAAAGTCAGTAGAGAACTTGCCCGCGAAAGCCAAAGGTCCCGATTTCGAGTCTCGGTCCAGCACACAATTATAATCTACCAGAAAACCGCTATTGCATTCGTTGAATACTGTGGGCTCGCCTATAAAACTGAACTGAACACGTTCTCTCATGAACCTGGACGGTGCTGTATTACATCAAGAAAACCAAATAATCAGGATTTTTTTCGATTAGTTTGAAGATTCTTAAATATTCCTTTGCTAAAAGTGAGTTAACAGTCAAACACAGACAAGAACTGGTTCACAAAATGAACAAACAATAAACGTCATGCATACTATTTCTGTCACGGCAAAAATCTGTGATCTCGTTATTCGTATGTTTAATTCACAAATAGAAAATTGAACTGTGTCTGGTGGGAAGATTTCAGTGATTTTACGTTCTGTATCATTACCTCCTTTCTGCGTAACTGTTGTGGTGGTGAACTGATTTAATTATTCCGTATAAGTCAGTGCCGATTGCTACGTGTGGTTTGAAATACGCGCGCAGGCGTCAGTCGCAACCTACAGCGATGATACTGTAACGTAGCAATTCAAATTCTGCATATTGTTTTTGGGAACGCCACGTATATTTTGAGCGCGAGTAACGCGTCTTTAATATACGTAGCGTGACTTAATCTCAACACGCAGGCAAAAAGTTATTTATTGTTAATGGAAACGTTGTGCTCTCTTTCAATGAACGACAACGTAACGTAACCTGCAACTAACCCAGCGGTAATATAGAGCATGAAACGATTTCTTTTCCAAGCAAAATAATCTAATTTTACGCAGAAAGAAAGAATGGTACAAACAACTACGAATTTTAAAATAAATTTCTTTAACTTTATCTCTTTAAGAATTGACTTAAGTTTTAATCCTTTGAATTAACTGAAAATATTTTAAAACAGAGGCGAAGCCTCACCTGAGCCTTGCGGTGTTAAATCTCTGAATCAGTTTGGTGATCAATAATGTTAACTAACTTCAATAATGAAAACTGACTGTAAAAATTCATAAAAGCACTTAAAATTATTTTCCTTTATTAGTGAAGCTCGCAAACACTGAAATAGTCTTTAGTATACGTAATGGCGGTCTTAGCGTCACCGAAACAGTCGAACCCACATGGGCAATCGACAGCAATATTATTGTTATCTTTAAGTAAATTTCACGTGGAGGGAGAGGTATTTTTGGAACGAAAGATAAGATACTTTCAATTAACAATATATTGTAACCTTAAATTACATACAGATAGCTAGTTATACATACGTCGATCCACAGGAGAGAGAGAGAGCAAGCGAAAAACAGAGAACAAACAGACGAAAAACAGAGAACGAACAAGGGCGAGCAACACGGCTCTTGTGTATATACCGGGTGATCAAAAAGTCAGTATAAATTTGAAAACTTAATTAACCATGGAATAATGTAGATAGAGAGGTAAAAATTGACACACATGCTTGGAATGACATGGGGTTTTATTAGAACAAAAAAAAAAGTACTGCAAGACGCGTGAAAGATCTCTTGCGCGCATCGTTTGGTGATGATCGTGTGCTCCACCGCCACTTTCGTCATGCTTGGCTTCCCAGGTCTACAGACCTCAGTCCGTGCGATTATTGGCTTTGAGATTACCCGAATTCGCAAGTGTATCGTGATCGACCGACATCTCTAGGGATGCTGAAAGACAACATCCGACGCCAATGTATCACCATAACTCCGGACATGCTTTACAGTGCTGTTCACAACATTATTCCTCGACTTCAGCTATTGTTGAGGAATGATGATGGACACATTTAGCATTTCCTGTAAAGAACATCATCCGTGATTCGTCTTACTTTGTCATGCTAATTATTGCTATTCTGATCAGATGAAGCGCCATCTGTCGAACACTTTTTGAACGTTTGTATTCTTTTGGTTCTAATAAAACACCATGTCATTCCAAGCATGTGTGCCTATTTGTACCTCTCTATCTGCATTATTCCGTGATTTATTCAGTTTTCAAATTTGTACTGACTTTTTGATCACCCGGTGTATTGCAGTTGATGGTCCATGCTTTCATGGATCGTATAGAAATACAGTGCTTTTTAATAGGAAATATTTACAATATTTGCCACAAAATATTATCAGACTCGACTAAAAGTCTTATAATATTACAAATATTACTTTCTTATTTTGCAGTACCTTCATGTCGGTTGAATAAATCGCTTCATACGTTACATAGGCTTCCAGGTGACACCACAGTTCACGTCACAGTATGATGCTGACTATAATGATACAATTTGTCAAGATGTTACTCACATATAGAATTACAAAACGCATTGAAGACTATGCGAGCAGGTCCACTCAGCAAACCTGAGCGTTTGCTATCTCCGTCAGTTTGTCCATTTGGAAAACAGAGGTGCTTAAGGTGAAGCGCCGGTTTCCGCTCTCGGCGTTACGGCACAGCGAGCAGTGCTGCACATTGAGTTGTGTCAGAGTGGGATGTTCCCACGTCACCTCCCCGCCCCCTCCGGCATCCGCCGGTGCCCGTCGGTGGACAGGGCGCTGTTTTCCGGCCGGCTCTGCTAATATTTGAGCGGTTGTATTGCGGTGTGCGCTCCCACCCCTCGCCCTATCGTCGTACATCCCTACTCGTTTGCATCCAGTCTGGTATGAATTATTACACCAGAAAAATAATATTTGCTTTTCGATGCCCATGTCATGTAAAAGCGAAAAGGGGGTATTTAAAATGTATATGCATTCTGTTTGAACGACTGGCTACAGATGGCTAATACTTTATGGCTTTTTGAATAATTCTGCAGAGAGGATACACATTTTATAGAATGACCGCTGTTCGCCGCAAGCCGATGGATCGCGCTCATATGGCCGCAACCAGCCGGTCTCAAGTAAATTTTGCGAGTTTCAGTCAAACAGATGTCCTGCATCATACGACTAGTCTCGTCTCTCAGCCATAAAAACAAGGGATTTGAATACTATTATTACTTAACTTCATCCTTCTGTTGCAAGTTGCACAAAACATTCACTTATTAACTTTATTGGAAGCTTTTTCATTATTACCTTATTTGAATTTTACGCGATTGAAGTTAGCGAAGTGTCCACCTTCAGTGAGAGCAGATCTCATATAGTTTAGTGCCGCGTCCGCCAAGACTTTCAGAAGGTTCTTTCCTCTGGCATTTAGGAAACACCTACAGTCATGGAAACGACACAGGCCTTTGCGGTAGCTCCGAACGTCTTGGACACAACTGATACAGTACGTTTACAGGAAGACAGGCCCATTACCTCGAGGTTGAACAAAAGCCGCCGCGCCAGGATACTGGCTCTAGTGCCCACAGTATCTAAACTCACCAGGAGGCAGTATGTTACAGAGGGTCATGGGATAAATACACATAATTATAGGTCTATAAGGCGTGGAAAGCAACAAATTGGAAATAACAACAACAAGGGACAGGATGATAGGACATGTGTTAAGCATAACTTCCATGGAACTAGAGGGAGCTCTAGAGCTTGAAGACTGTAGGGGAAGGCCGAGATTGTAAAACATGCAACAAATACACTACTGGCCATTAAAATTGCTACACCACGAAGATGACGTGCTACAGACGCGAAATTTAACCGACAGGAAGAAGATGCTGTGATATGCAAATGATTAACTTTTCAGAGCATTCACACAAGGTTGGCGCCGGTGGCGACACTTACAACGTGCTGACATGAGGAAAGATTCCAACCGATTTCTCATACACAAACAGCAGTTGACCGTCGTTGCCTGGTGAAACATTGTTGTGATGCCTCGTGTAAGGAGGAGAAATGCGTACCATCACGTTTCCGACTTTGATAAAGCTCGGATTGTAGCTTATCGCGATTGCGGTTTATCGTATCGCGACATTGCTGCTCGCGTTGGTCGAGATCCAATGACTGTTAGCAGAACATGGAATCGGTGGGTTCAGGAGGGTAATACGGAACGCCGTGCTGGTTCCCAACGGTCTCGTATCACTAGCAGTTGAGATGACAGGCATCTTATCCCCATGACTGTAACGGATCGTGCAGCCACATCTCGATCCCTGAGTCAACAGATGGGGACGTTTGCAAGACAACAACCATCTGCACGAACAGTTCGACGACGTTTGCAGCAGCATGGACTATCAGCTCGGAGACCATGACAGCGGTTACCCTTGACGCTGCATCACAGACAGGAGCGCCTGCGGTGGTGTACTCAAAGACGAACCTGGTTGCACGAATGGCAAAACGTCATTTTTACGGATGAATCCAGGTTCTGTTTACAACATCATGATGGTCAAATCCATGTATCGCGACATGGCGGTGAACGCACATTGGAAGCGTTTATTCGTCATCGCCATACTGGCATATCACCCGGCGTGATGGTATGGGGTGCCATTGGTTACACGTCTCGGTCACCTCTTGTTCGCATTGACGGCACTTTGAACAGTGGGACGTTACATTTCAGATGTGTTACGACCCATGGTCTACCATTCATTCGATCCCTGCGGAACCCTACATTTCAGCAGGATAATGCACGACCGCATGTTGCAGGTCCTGTACGGGCATTTCTGGATACAGAAAATGTTCGACTGCTGCCCTGGCCAGCACATTCTCCAGATCTCTCACCAATTGTAAACGTCTGGTCAATGATGGCCGAGCAACTGGCTCATCACAATACGCCAGTCACTACTTTTGATGAACTGTGGTATCGTGTTGAAGCTGCATGGGCAGCTGTACCTGTACTCGCCATCCAAGCTCTGTTTGACTCAATGCCCAGGCGTATCCAGGCCGTTATAACGGCCAGAGGTGATTGCTCTGGGTACTGATTTCTCAGGATCTATGCACCCATATTGCGTGATAATGTAATCACATGTCAGTTCTAGTGTAATATATTTTTCCAATGAATACCCGTTTATCATATGCGTTTCTTCTTGGTGTAGCAATTTTAATGGCCAGTAGTGTAATTAAGGGCATACAGTGCAAGTGCTGCTCTGAGATGAAGAAACTGGCACAGGTGAAAAATTCGTAGCGAGCCGCCACAAAAGAAAAGAAACTTCCACCGATGTCAATCTGTTGTTGAATTATGGAACCCGTTTCGTGTCTCTTTGGCGAAAAAACATCCTCCATACGAGTCAACATGATCAAGCGAGGTGACTCACTGGTTGGCACAGAGGAGCTGCATTGGGCGGCCGTTCCATTCCAAGTGTGGCCATCCACATTTTCGTTTCCCGTCATTTCCCACAATCACTTAACTAAAACACGAAGTGCACGACCAGTTTCCTTCCCCATCCTCCTTCCCCCATCCCCCTCCCTCCGAGCTAGTGATCAATCGTTAATGACTTCCTCGTCAACGATACGTTAGACCCTAATCGTCCTTCGTCCGATTCTTAAGAAACGACATGGATTCCGCAAATCACAATCTTGCAAAAGTTACGTAGCTCCGAGCGTCGATGAGTACCAGAACAGCGCTATAGTCTATGGTGTATTTCTTGACTTCTGGAAAGGTCTACACTGCACGTTAGTGAAGAAAATATCTTACGTTGTGTCGAACCAGGCTTGCGACTGGATTTCGAACGCCGTAGCAGACAAGGGATAGATCGTAAAATGGAAATGTTATTCGGGAGTACGTAGCAAAGAGTGTAGACGAAACTACGCAATACCAAAAACACAAAAACATTGTCATGCAAATAAGGTATAGGAAACCCCCTGGCAATCAAAACAGCTTGCACTCGTCTCGAAATGAATAAATACAGGTTCTGTATGATTTCCAAAGCAGTTTTATTCTTTCATTCCTGCAAAATAATGGAAAACTTATAAGTAGGCTGTTTAGGTTTTTATGTTGGTAATGCCACGTAGTGCTCTGTATGAAAATCGCTGACTGCGCGGTGTGCAGTCTGTGGCTGGTTGGACTCATTATGGGAATATTCGCTTGTGTAGTGTTCGGCAGTTGGATGTGAAGAGCGCGTAGTGTTGGGCAGTTCGAGGTGAGCCGCCAGCAGTGGTGGATGTGGAGAGAGAGATGTCAGACTTTTGAAAGGTTCCTATGAGCGGACGATCTGGATGCGTGTCCACCAGAAAAAGGAAATTTGTAAAAATTGATGTCGTGAATTTATATATATATATATATGACTTTTGAATTATTAAGATAAATACATTGTTCGTTCTCTGTCAAAATCTTTCATTTGCTAACTATGCCTATCAGTAGTTAGTGCCCTCAATAGTTGTGTTGTTGTTGTTGTTGTGGTCTTCAGTCCTGAGACTGGTTTGATCCAGCTCTCCATGCTACTCTATCCTGTGCAAGCTTCTTCATCTCCCAGTACCTACTGCAACCTACATCCTTCTGAATCTGCTTAGTGTATTCATCTCTTGGTCTCCCTCCACGATTTTTACCCTCCACGCTGCCCTCCAATATTAAACTGGTGATCCCTAGGCAGTATCTATCTTACCTCTCATGAGATAAGCCTCTACATCCTTACATTTGTCCTCTAGCCATCCCTGCTTAGCCATTTTGCATTTCCTGTCGATCTCATTTTTGAGACGTTTGTATTCCTTTTTGCCTGCTTCACTTGCTGCATTTTTGTATTTTCTCCTTTCGTCAATTAAATTCAGTATCTCTTCTGTTACCCAAGGATTTCTACTAGCCCTTGTCTTTTTACCTACTTAATCCTCTGCTGCCTTCACTATTTCATTCCTCAAAGCTACCCATTCTTCTTCTACTGTATTTCTTTCCCCCATTCCTGTCAATTGTTCCCTTATGCTGTCACTGAATCTCTGTACAACATCTGGTTCTTTCAGTTTATCCAGGTCCCATCTCCTTAAATTCCCACCTTTTTGCAGTTTCTGCAGTCTTTTATTTAGTTGGCACTATTGGCGCTCGCTGTATTGCAGTAGTTCGAGTAAAGAAGATTTCTGTGTGGTAAGTGATTTATGAAAGGTATAGGTTATTGATAAGGCCATTCTTTTGTAGGGATAATTCAAAGTCAGATTGCTTTACGCTAAAAATATTGTGTGTCAGTTTAGTGATGATCAGAATAAGTAAAGAGAAAACTGTTTGAGTACGTTCAGTTTTGGGGCTCTGAGGACTATGCTACTTAACATCTGAGGTCATCAGTCGCCTAGAACTTAGAACTAATTAAACCTAAGTAACCTAAGGAGATCACACACATCCATGCCGGAGGCAGGATTCGAACCTGCGACCGTAGCGGTAGCTTGGTTCCAGACTGTAGCGCCTAGAACCGCACGGCCACTCCGGCCGGCGTACGTTTAGTTTTGCTCAGCTGTTTGAAAATCAAATAACGTAAGAGTTTTTCCAGCAATGTCATTCATAATTTTTCGAAAGGGACGTTTCAAGCTTAGGTGGCGATGCTGGAAGTGGAGAGCGATCACGAACCCATCTCTCCAAAGTAGCCCACAAAGCCTCAATAATATTCAGAACTGGTGACTGCAGTGGCCAGAGGAGAAGCGACAATTCATCCGCAATATCCATCCAGGATGATGTGACCTGTCTTCTTTTGAACAAACATTGTATAATGGGATGGAACTGATGAGTCAAAATAGTCACATAACACTTGGCAAAACGCGAGTTTGCAGAGTACAGATGGAGCCCACGGTATGTCATGATTGGCTGCCCAAATCATCACCGAATCGCGACCACGTTTCACTCTTGATTAGTAAACGTGACCAAAAGTTGGAAACAATGTGAAACAAGACTCACACAACCAATGAACTTTCTTCCATCGTTCCACAGTTCAGGTTTTATGGCTTAGGCAGCACGTTCTCTTGTTACCAGTATTTGCATCACTGATGAGTGATTTTGGAATTCCAGCTCGCCCTGCGATTCTCTGCTTATGGAACTTTAATTATATTGTTGTTTTGGTGTGACAGGATTCGTAAGTGCGACTTTCAGTTCAGCAGTGACTTTCGCAGCTGTCTTCTTTTTATTTTTCATCACATTCCTCTTCAGTTACTGTCTGTCACAACCAATCAACACACACTTCCGTCCACTCTGTGATTTGGTGGATGATGTTTCTCCGTTTTCCCTGTATGCGGTATAAATCTTCAACAAGAGGGCTCTTGCAACACCAAACACTTCGGTTTCCTTGGCTTCGAAGTACGCACCATACCAGCCGTCAACGATCTGCTCACATTGGAATTCACTTAGCACCGACATAATGTAGTTACTACTATGCAGAACACTGTTGTGATCACCTTACAATTGCAACGTGTTGCCGACCGCGGTGGTCTAGCGGTTCTAGGCGCTAAGTCCGGAACCGCGCGACTGCTACGGTCGCAGGTTCGAATCCTGCCTCGGGCATGGATGTGTGTGATGTCCTTAGCTTAGTTAGGTTCTAGGGGACTGATGACCACAGATGTTAAGTCCCATAGTGCTCAGAGCCATTTGAACCATTTGCAACGTGTTGAGGACGTTACAGAGGTGCCGTTCATGGTCAAATACAACAAATGCACTCTGCAGGATTGGCTAGAATCTCCTTTTACGTTCAAGCATGTGTTTCTCGTGGTGTATCCTTATTTTTGCCCAGCCCCGATATAGGGTACTACGCATAAATATACGTAAAGATCTGTTACTGTTCGAGTACACCATCGGTGATAAACCACTGGAAATAGAAACATCGTAAAAATCCAGAGTATCCGCGCGGTGCCATCCAGTGTGGAATGACCGCAATAAACTAGTTTTGGTAAAAGCTGATATTAAATTCTTGAAAAGGATCCTAAGGAAATGTAAATAATCACCAGTGTGTGATCCTTAAGATGTAGGATTTATAGCGGAGACAAGAAAGATCCAATGAAGACCAGTACATTTCATCATGTGTTCATTTACTAAATGCGATAGCGCTAGTGGTACGCTAGTGAAGGTCCAGCGGCAAACGCTACTAGAGAGATCTCGTGTATCCGACATAGGCTGAAATGTGGTTTTTAGCCTTGTTTCATTATTAGAATGCATTTGATTATCGCACTCATTTACTGGCAAGTGGTATCTCCAATCATATGAACGGTAGTCGTACCTAGCGAGCAGTGTAAAGTGCTCTTTGAGTCGATAGGTGGGCAGGCGACGTAATACACTCCTGGAAATTGAAATAAGAACACCGTGAATTCATTGTCCCAGGAAGGGGAAACTTTATTGACACATTCCTGGGGTCAGATACATCACATGATCACACTGACAGAACCACAGGCACATAGACACAGGCAACAGAGCATGCACAATGTCGGCACTAGTACAGTGTATATCCACCTTTCGCAGCAATACAGGCTGCTATTCTCCCATGGAGACGATCGTAGAGATGCTGGATGTAGTCCTGTGGAACGGCTTGCCATGCCATTTCCACCTGGCGCCTCAGTTGGACCAGCGTTCGTGCTGGACGTGCAGACCGCGTGAGACGACGCTTCATCCAGTCCCAAACATGCTCAATGGGGGACAGATCCGGAGATCTTGCTGGCCAGGGTAGTTGACTTATACCTTCTAGAGCACGTTGGGTGGCACGGGATACATGCGGACGTGCATTGTCCTGTTGGAACAGCAAGTTCCCTTGCCGGTCTAGGAATGGTAGAACGATGGGTTCGATGACGGTTTGGATGTACCGTGCACTATTCAGTGTCCCCTCGACGATCACCAGTGGTGTACGGCCAGTGTAGGAGATCGCTCCCCACACCATGATGCCGGGTGTTGGCCCTGTGTGCCTCGGTCGTATGCAGTCCTGATTGTGGCGCTCACCTGCACGGCGCCAAACACACATACGACCATCATTGGCACCAAGGCAGAAGCGACTCTCATCGCTGAAGACGACACGTCTCCAGTCGTCCCTCCATTCACGCCTGTCGCGACACCACTGGAGGCGGGCTGCACGATGTTGGGGCGTGAGCGGAAGACGGCCTAACGGTGTGCGGGACCGTAGCCCAGCTTCATGGAGACGGTTGCGAATGGTCCTCGCCGATACCCCAGGAGCAACAGTGTCCCTAATTTGCTGGGAAGTGGCGGTGCGGTCCCCTACGGCACTGCGTAGGATCCTACGGTCTTGGCGTGCATCCGTGCGTCGCTGCGGTCCGGTCCCAGGTCGACGGGCACGTGCACCTTCCGCCGACCACTGGCGACAACATCGATGTACTGTGGAGACCTCACGCCCCACGTGTTGAGCAATTCGGCGGTACGCCCACCCGGCCTCCCGCATGCCCACTATACGCCCTCGCCCAAAGTCCGTCAACTGCACATACGGTACACGTCCACACTGTCGCGGCATGCTACCAGTGTTAAAGACTGCGATGGAGCTCCGTATGCCACGGCAAACTGGCCGACACTGACGGCGGCGGTGCACAAATGCTGCGCAGCTAGCGCCATTCGACGGTCGACACCGCGGTTCCTGGTGTGTCCGCTGTGCCGTGCGTGTGATCATTGCTTGTACAGCCCTCTCGCAGTGTCCGGAGCAAGTATGGTGGGTCTGACACACCGGTGTCAATGTGTTCTTTTTTCCATTTCCAGGAGTGTACTTTCGCAAGTTCCTTGCGCGACCACAGAGAAAACGGAGACAGAGAAGCTAAAACACGTTGAATAAGAGACTGAGAAGGAAGGACGCAGATCTTGATAGCTTCGTATGTGATATGTTACAGTTTCGAAAGTTTTTTACAGTACAAGTTAGGTATTACTGAAAATATCGGTTGTGAAATCCATGGAGAGCACAACTTTATGTTTGTTGAAGACAGTTCCATATTTTCCTGAAGCTATGTTTTGAATAGCTCCTCTACTTATCTTACTGTTCATACTCCACATTAACGTTGTTAATACAGTGTTCATTTCTAGTCTCGACATGACAAAAAGATTCCTCCCGGACCCTTTTGCATTGCAATTCACACGCTGGGAGTATGTATGCTTTCACACAACTTAATAGAATAATATCAAATATAAGTTCACAGTACAAAGTAATACAGCTAAACACTAATCAATAAAGGTAGTGGAATATTTGACACAAACCTTGCCAATTTAAGAAAGAATGTTTTAGCAGCATCGACATTAATGTAGCACAAAGCCACCCAAAAACACACGTCTCAGTGAAATCAGCAAATATGAACAAAGTCACTCTGGGCTAACGATAGTGTCTGTGCAACAGCCGATAAGCTGGTACTCTGCAATAAGTCACACAATTTCAAGAGTATAGCTAACATTTATCGGACTAAAGTGACTACAATATCCCAAAGAGATGCACAACTGGCATCAAGGATCTTTTAATTGGACACTGGAAGACATGACAGAATCCTTGAGCAGTCCAGAGTACGAGCCATACAGCACTGCAGTCCACTCGCTGCCAGAAGATCCCTGACAGTTTCAGTGCTCTGGGCACAGCAGCTTCACATGCCTACTTTAACCAGTCACAATTTTGTTAAAGTCTCTACAGCAACGCCACACTGTTACCGGAGCACTGTAGACCACTGTTACTTTTCCCTACAGCCGTTGGCACTTCATAGTTAAAAGCTGCCAACAGTGTAGCCAGCTGTCAGGGATCAACTTGTGCCTACTCGTCTATAGGAATCGTACCGCCCCTGCACTCCAGGCATAGTCTTCCTAGACACCACGACACCAGCCTGTCCCACCCCCCCTCCCCCCCAAGCGCTCTGCGCCGCTCTCTCCCTCGTTGTCAGTTGTCATCCACTACCGTGCCCACAGCTGTGTGCATGAATCCCAGGCTGTTCCAGTGCTCCGGCAACAGAATTCTCTGGAGGGCACGTTCCCTATGCGTTCGGCTCCGCTATCCGTATGTTTTGAGGCAACAGTCACTGACAGCCACATGCCCCCAGTTTAGAGCTCTGGCTGTGCCACTGTTTACAGCAAGCCTCCAGGAACAGAGCACCTAGCAACCAAGACAACACTGGATTTCGCACTCGAGGTGCATTCGACACCAGTATAGGTATGTTGTTGGCCAGTAGACGCCCATAGTCTTCCGAGGTGATGGCTTCAAGCTCCGACCAAGTCCAATGTCCGACTAATACTCAGGAGGCAACAACACGGGAACTCAAATAACACCAGATGGTGTGTCCTCCATGAGCTGGGCGCCGCTCCCGATGTGTTGTCAGCCAGCAGCAGCCCATCGTGTTCCTTGATGGTCCGCTGCCACACACAAGACATGATAACCACTGCATACTCACCAGCTGGTCAACAACGGCGGTGCTGTACGCTGCTGCTACAGTGCTTCACACGCCGTCTTCTTCAGTGACCACATACCACACACCTTGGGAGGATTGGACTTTTAACAGTGCGGCAAAATCGCGGCGCTCGTTTTCCTGAATGAAATATTATATGAACAGCCATTAATAACATCCAATTAGATAGTCAAGAAAAAATCAGCCTAATTCGAAGATAGTCGTCTGCTTCTTAACACGAGCAAATCTAAATCTGAGCATTTCATTAAAAAAATTCTAGTCTTTGAATAACATAAGCAGCTATTAAGTAACATCTGGATAGGCATCCCATTCAAACATTTGCGAAAAACAATGCATAGGTACATTAGGAGGAACGAACAGTAGCAGACAGTACATTTGACGTACGAATTGCATCTCAGCCTTAAGACTTGATTAAGGTAGAATCTTGAATGTTTACAGTGATGAGCGTAATGTTCTTCAGTGGCATGTACAGTGCCTCCATCCATAGAGAGGTAAAGTCGCCCATACTAAAGTTTCTTTCTTTTCATGTGGCTTCTGAATTCTAACTGTTCTCTCTCTTTCACAGTGCCTACGTGTTGAGGCAGGCGTAATGATCTCTGGCGTTCGACTTTGACTCTGACCTTGAACACATGACATTATCAACGAACTTGTACTGTCAATGTGACCTGGCATGCGTTGCTTAATTATGCACCACACCCTTCCCCTCCTCTCTCCTCCAGTCACAGCCAAATAATTTCATTAGCCATCAAAAATGGAGTAACCAGTTAATATGTATCGCAGAGCCACCATCTTGTCACCTACCTGACACAATTTCATTAACAGCCTTTTTTATGTTTTGATTTGTCTGAAATCTTGCTGAGCGACACAGCTCTCTCTCTCTCTCTCTCTCTTTCTCTCTCTCTCCCTCTCTCTCTCTCTCTCTCTCTCTCTCTCTCTCTCTCTCACACACACACACACACATTTATATCTCCCAATGACAGTCTAGTATTATGCCATCCATCAAAATTAAAGAATCAGCTACAAACCTGTATTTTAGTGGCCATTAAAACGAAACACCCAATTAGGATGTTCCAAATCTTGTTCTCTGTATCTCCCACTGGGCAATGAAAAAAGCTTGAGCTTTGTACCACACTTAATGCAAGGAACACTGAACCATCAGATTAAATACTTCCATGTTGAAATTCTTCTATAACAGTAAAAAATATATGTAGCTCACTTATTCTCATAACTCACGTAACTTACAGGTCAAGCTGCACTTGGCAATGAGCACATTTGGCTGTTTCTATCACACTCGATGCAAGGCACAGTGAACCACCGGATTAAATATTTTCACATCTAAATTGACTATATTATTTATCAAAATGTCTCGACACTATAGATCTAACTTGCAAATGAAGCTTAACTTGGCAACGAACAAAGTTCTATCTTTGTACCGCACCTGATGCAACTCACAAGAGATCTTTCAAAATAAATATTTCATTTAAATTGTCTGTATTAGTTTTCAAATTACACATGACACGACTGGTCTAATTTACAGGTTAAGTAGCACTTGGTAATAAGTGCAACTGGCTGTCTCTGTCACAATTGTTGCAAATATTTCCAATTTCAGTTTGAGTGTATAATTTATCAATTTACGCATGGTTCTACTGACATGACTTACAGTTTAATCTGCACTTGACAGCAACAAATGTATATAAGCTGTTAGTTAGTTAATTAGTTTCATATTCCTGGGTCAGTCAGAATCATAGTGATGTGGAACAAAGCATTTTACATTCACATCAAAAATTATTTTGTAGATGTGCCTACATGTTAACCATTTACAACTGTGAATTTTTTTATTTTTACATTTTCATAAATGTGCCTTTGCCCTACACATTTACAAGTCTTCCTTTTTCAAAAAGGACATTCAGATTTTCGTCTGTAACTCTTACCCACTTACATTTTACAATAATATTAAACTAATAAAAATCCTTCCATGGAACAGAACAAACTGTCAAGAACAAACTTTTACAGTTTATTTTCAAATTTTACTCTTCTGTCTGATTGGCAGTTCAAGACACTTGGTAAGTGATAAAAAAATTTTTTGTTGCTGTGTGGTGCCACATTTTTATTTTGTTTTTTCTATGCACAATTTTAGTGTAATGTAATGAATTTCATTATTGATTTTTATTTATTTCTTCTAGTATTGTAATTATATGCTCATTTTTATGTGTGAACTGTGGTGGATCATTTACAACAAATGATGTGGGCTGCAAATAGGGAAAGCCACTGACACAAGTGACTTTGACAGAAGTTTGACAAAAGTTGTATGTGCCCAGTGTCACGGATCAAGAGTGTCAGAAACGGCAAACCCGGTCAGCCGTGGGCGTGCTAGGGTCATGAACACCTATGGAAGGTGGTTGAACCACGGTGTAACCATGACCAGGTGCTGCCTTCATCACAGAACTTGGAGGTTGGAAGCCTGCCCACTCTTTAAAGCATGACAGACGACGATCTGTGGCATATATGGGGGCAAAGTATGACACTCGCTTGCTATGACACAAGCCAATGTTACGTTCTGGGGATAATGAAAGTAGTAAAGTTCATATACGAATGAAACATAAACGGTCGCCAGCCCAATTAAGCACATTAATTCGAAATATTATGTTTAAGAAAATTGAATACTAGTTGTAGTAACTTTCATTAAGACTCCCTTTGAATAGCACACTGGATATACACGAAATGCAGGGCACTCTAAGTTGTGGGTAGCGGTAGTTACCATTAATGCACAAACCAGTAATCATTGAAATAAAATTGTACTCCAATCATAATATTAACAACTACCATTACTATCATCACTTGACTCAATACTGAGATGTTACTGCTGGTAGCACTGAATTAAAGTTGGACATGGAAAGGTTTCTGACTTAACTGACATATAAATACAACAAATAAAATTAAATAATGCTATAATTACACTATTTATACTCCCATTTATAGAAATGTATCCGATTTCTTTAGTAGCGATAATATCCCAATTATCCTTCTAATATGAGATGAATATGGTGGGGACCCATAAACTGATATTGAATCACTAGTCAAACTCTATGAATATTTCAGTAGAAAATTAAATTCACTAAATTACATACCTAGCCTCACTTGAAATAGTTCACGTTTTTAATTTTGAAAGCAAATTATTCAACACTGAACTCGGTTAAATTTTTAAAAAATCGTTCATGATAGTCAAAACTAAATTATGTTTTAAATAAGTTTATGACTTATTCATCACGTGTGAAGCAGGTATTTTAGACAGTAACACTTACACAGTCTGGCACTTAATTTTTGCACATTTAATACACAGAAGTAAGTCACTAGTTCGTCAGAAACAGGATACTCGGTTTTCTGAACACTTCGGTGGGGATACTGCATAGGTTCATGATTAGGATAAAAGTTATGGTTCTAAACATAGGTTTATAGCACTTGGATTATTATTGAAAACACTCAGACAACTTAACTGGTCCATGCTCTAATACATATCTGTATGCATGAAGTTGGTAGAGCAGTGGCGAACTAATGGTGGCAAGCGACGTGGCGGCTGACTGTACTCACAGCTCTTCATACGTGAATGGTGTTTACAGTTTCTTCTTGGCGACGGATTTTTAACGTGTTAGAGCCATTCCCTACTGCCGGGAGTACCATGCAACAGCCAAATCCACATCCGTTGCAAAATTCCTCGCAAAACGGCGTCCAAATTCCTCCCTTAGCACCCTCGATGTATACCGCGCAACGCCTAGCCACTTACTGCATTCCGTTCCTGGCAAGGAGCCGCCCAGTTCGACCGCCAAAACTATCTTTTACATCGCGCCAAGCCACTTCCGTTGCGGAGGGACTTCCCTACATCTTTTATGTTATACAATACAAGTGTCCTAAGCATGAACCAGCTTCCAGTATACAATGGTTTCTTTATAAACATACATATATTACAAAATTTCATTATTTTAAGCATTATTAAGTTTCTTTCCATAAGTATATTACAAACTTTAAATTCCCTGTCACAAATCAGTGACCTTAAGTAACAAAGAAGAAACACTTCGTAAACACAGATACAATGTTTCATAGTATAAACCTACTTCTAAGCGATGCAGATGTTTTAAGAGAACAGTGCTGGCGCAACCACAAGTTTTTCGGAACACACCGTTCAGCGCGCCTCGTTCAACACGCGTCTCCTCAGCAGACTCATTGCGACAAGTCTGCGAATCAAAGGAAACTTGTCGGCTGGTCTCACGAATCACGTTGCCAGGTGGACAGTTGAGTCCTCATACTTTGTCACACAGGCGAACGGCTGGCCGAAACACGCTTCGCACCACGGATGCAGGCCTGTGAAGGCCGTGTTATGGTATGGAATACATGCAGCTGGGCTTCCACGGGACTTGCGACCTGTGATAGTAATCCAAGACACAATGACTGCGGCGTTTAGGTGAACATAATTGCCGACAATCTGCATCTCTCTGTACTTTTTGTCTTCCCCGACTGCGAGAGCATCTTTGAGCATTATAACTGTCCGTCTCGTAAGGCCAGAGTAGAGCTCACGCTGATATCTGGGCCACCAAATACGTCTTATATGAAACCGAGGTAACACACCTGGGGCGCCGGCCGTTGTGGCCGAGCGGTTCTAGGCGCTTCAGTCCGGAACCGCGCGACTGCTACGGTCGCAGGTTCGAATCCTACCTCGGGCATGGACGTGTGTGATGTCCTTAGGTAAGTTAGGTTTAAGTAGTTCTAAGTTCTAGGGGACTGATGACCTCAGATGTTAAGTCCCATAGTGCTCAGAGCCATTTAAACACTGGGGCGCTTTCAGGCGCCACTTCCGTGCCCCCAAACAACTGACCCGTAATTTACGGCACTGCGTGACCTGTCCGTAGACATCTGGTGCCACATATCTCCGGAAACCTACCGGGGGCTAAACAGATCCATGGCACACAGAATCTCCTCTGTAATTTGTTCCAGAGTAGGACCGACACGTTTCTGATCTACCCATCACAACATTTTGTCTCATCGCTGTATTTGCAGTAGCGCAACACTTAGTTGATGCCAACAGGTTTTGTAGTTCATTCATGGAGAAGTATTTGATAACTGAATCCTGGTTCCGGCTTTCATTTTTTGTTGTTGTTACTGGACCCCTGTTTTAACAGCGTTGAGAATAACTTTTGAATTACCGATAGTGTCACCGATGACCAAAATTTCAAAGAGATACAGCAACAAGATTTTGTTCGATAAAGCATAGGTGCTCAACAGACGCTGTTTACTAGCGGACTTAGTAATGCTATAGCTGGTACAGTTACACGAAATTGTCTGGGACGTTTTATATCCTAGATTAGAGAACACGGTACTTTACGAGCAATATTTCTCTTTGACACAGCATGCCATGAATTTTTATGGGTGACGGAGTTCACGGAAGGCGCCAGACTTCTAACGCACGAACTTTCGTCCCCAGCGCGGGAGTTGATTGACCAATAAAATCCTTAAATTGCTTGTAATGAATTTAACCATCGTCAATGACTGTAGATTCATTTTTCCGGCCAAAGATAATAATAAATAAGGAACAATATAGGCTGATGCAGATGAATAAACATTTTTGTGCATCTTTACTATACAATCATTTTCGTTTCATGTTCTCTCTTATTCTGAAAATAAGAAATACATGTTAAATTTGGATACTCATTCCTCTCAGGGCAAAATAAGTGTTCTGCTCTGCAACTCTATTTCATAACCTGTTCACTGTTCTCTAAAATCTCTTAACTTTGCTTTGAATATATCTCTTCTAATAATTTTAGTCTCAGCATTTGCGGAAATTCCAGTGTATCATCTACATCACAGGAATGGCACTTATTGCATGCTTTTGAACACTAACACACTAGTGGCATATTAATGACATTTTCTTAACCGGTAAAACTCGTTCAATAATTCCGCAGTTCTAGCGTTTTCTTTTATTTTTCGCCATCAGGTTTCCATTTAACTTCTCATTGCCGTCCATTTCGTTCTATCTTGGCCCACAGTCATTATCGTCATGTATCTGTTAAACACAATATCCTCTACGATTCTGATACTCAGTTTACCACGCCAACGCCAACAACCATCCGACATTAACAGTTGGTAGACTGACCTAGTGGTTTTCCAGGGATAGATTTCTTCTTTAATTCTAAAATACCTTATTCTTTCTTACTTTTCTTTTAAATATAATACCCAATTTATGTTATCATCACACTGTCTTCTTTCCCTATTTATAGGGGTGAACCTTCTAAAGCCATCAGGTGCATCTTGTGTGGTGTGCGACAGATATCCGCAATTTCGTTCCGGAAGTATGTAGCTGGAGTCTGCCCGAACAAATACTGCTAGTCTTGTTATTCGTGCGACACCCCTTGTTGACGGAAAGCATAGATTTGTTTTCCCGTTACAAACAAAATCATTATTAAAGCGGTACTTTACGTGCCCGTTCGATAGAGTGGCCGCAAATTAGTCTATTGCGCTATTATTTTTATTGATAGTGAAAGGGACATTGACAGGATATTGACAGGAACAGTAAAACAAGAGGAATAACTAGTTCTCCAGCAACGACAGCATCGTCCTGTGTGTTGACTGCTATCGCCAGGGAACAGAGTGGCTCAGTTGCTTCTGGAACACTGGATGAATATAGTGACGCAATCACCCAGACTCATACTTTTTTGTCTGAAAACGTGTGGCGAAATAGTGTCAGTGACAGGTTCAGTGTTCTCTAGTAGCTTGCATTTGTGTTTTTAACAAGTTCGGGGTGCAAATCCTCATTAAAAATACATCACGGACTCGCTTTCTTTTTTTAACTTATTATTTCATTCGAATTTTTGCAGTAGTGTGGAGTGTGCGTGTTGTGTGTGAACACAGGAGGAGTTGGCTTTAGTTTGCGAACAGTTGTAGATATTGTTGGCCATGATGAGCTGTTCGCTGTCTCGGGATATGATGTGTAGCATGGGCACCCCAAGTGTTGCATGTTTCGACATGGGCTCTGCTGTCGAGACACCTTCCAGTGTGCCTGACGCAGGAGGAACCATGTCAACTGCAGAGTGAATGGTAAGTTGTAACTCGTTCGGATCACTCAAGTCAGAGAGTGAATATGTGAACTGGACTTTGTACTCGCTCATTCACTCTCAGAGTGTACAAGTGGTTGCTCCTTCAGCAGGGTCTGAGCATGCATATAGAGGGTTTGCCAGTTATCGGGAGTTTCAACGCCAGTTGCATTATGCAGTTTCTTATGAAAATGGCGTCCATGGCCGCAATGACGCACGATATTACTGCCGGGAAGGTCTCTTCCGAGATGTGGAGGAAGACTTGCCTGCGGTTATCGCAGGTACAGGGTACAGTCATCTGCAAGTTGTGGCTCGTGGCCGGCCGGTGTGGCCGTGCTGTTCTAGGCGCTTCAGTCTGGAACCGCGTGACCGCTACGGTCGCAGGTTCGAATCCTGCCTCGGGCATGGATGTGTGTGATGTCCTTAGGTTAGTTAGGTTTAAGTAGTTCTAAATTCTAGGGGACTGATGACCACAGATATTAAGTCCCATAGGGCTCAGATCCATTTGAACCATTTTTCGGTGGCTCGTGTCGGCAGCGACGATGCCTGTTTCAGCTCTTGTGGCCAGCTGGTGGAAGTGTTTACAATTGTTGCCTTGCTTTTAGGGTGCTAGCACAGCTCACAATTACAATAACGTACCCAGAATTGATCGGGCTCCTTTACTTGGGAGCCAAGTTGAGCGTTCAACCAGAGCCTCTGTCGTCTTTATGTTGGCCTTGGCTGCAGATTTCTGGACCATTGTTGCGGGGAGGAGAACTATAGGATTCCCTTTGAGATCTCACGTGTATACCACTCAGTGGAAGCTGCTACTCGGGTGCGGAGTGCACATGGGTGTTCCTTAGGCTAAGGCAGTTTCAGTTCCTCTGATTACCGCTCGCCAGTCGATACACAGTGAGCAAAATCATATCGCATACAATGTAAAGACACGTGGAATGTAAAAGAAAATTTAAAAAAAAAACAGTATATTGCCGAAGTATTTATAACAAAGACCATGAATTTACCACCCTCCAGGATAGCTCTCGCGTTGAAATTATACTCAGAACCGAGAGCTGGATGAAACCAATGGTAGCAAGCTACAAAATATTTAACGAGGCATGCAACCTTTATCGAAAAGGCAGTTTAGGCACCATTGGAGTTGCCTGTCCATTGCAGTCAACAAAAATATTATGTTTATCGACGTCGAAACTGAGTTTGACTGCGAAGTTATCTATGCATGAGTAAACGATCTAAGTGAACTCAAGTTAATCGCCAAATGTTTTTACTAGCCACCATATTCTGCCGTAACAGCTGAGAATCATTTTAAAAAAATGTCTACATGAGTAGCGTAGGTGTACTCCGATCCTACAATCTTAGTTGGACGTGACTTGAACCTACTGAGAATAGATTGGGACGCAGATGGATTCTTTAAAGGTGACATGAGGAGACATTCTTGTGAAGTAATTCTGAACACTATGATACTTGCTTTCCGCAAAGCCTTGGCAGGAATCCTCAATTTGAAAATGACACCTGTGAAAATACAATGAAACACGCCTACGACCGTTTGCAAGAGCAAACATCACTACACAATATTTCTGCTTATTGGTTAACTTTAAGTTGAAAGTTTGAACAACTTAATTGGAATGGTAACGGAAATACGGCGTTGCTGTGAGACACCAAGTTAAAAATTTTATATAACAACAACATTTATTTAATAAAAATCAGGAAAAATACTCTTGATCACTCACTTTACTTAATAGTACGATTATATGGAATGGTGGCCCATCATCAGAAATACCAAATAGAAGTGTCAATTTTATCCAACCTGGCTATCTCCACTAACTAAGATGACTACAGGAGCCATCACGCAAAGCGTCTATACTCACCAGAGTCTCATCATGGAAACCCTAACCGTTTCCCCTCGTCCGGGATCCACACACGGTGGCCAGCAGGGCTCAGAGTGTCTGCACAGCGGCTATTTGCCAACCTAAAGAAGCCTGCTAACGTGTGGGGAATATGTCTCTCTGATCCAGTGCAGTCGCACTCTACTTAATACAATGGTTGGCCAAACTGCATCTCCACATTCACAGAACCCACAACAGACAGCCGACGCACACGTCAGCAGACGACCCGCGTTCACACTTGCAGAATATACTAAGAGTGATAATGTAACATAATTCCGAATAATAAATCTTATTTTGCTCTTCTCTAAGTGTCGGAAGAGCACTCAGGTGTGTTATTAGTATAAGGCTATTGTGTCAAGCGGCTCACATGGATGCGTTGCAACACGAGTTCCGAAAACGGTGTTGGGCAGCTGTTCCAATAACTCACATGATGCTAATGTAACAACTTGAACGTGCTTCTGACATCAAATGTAACAGTTGTGTTACTAAATGTGACACTTCCGTCACTCAATGTAACTGGGTTTTCTCTTTTGATGCTGTCAATTGTCAGGATGAGCATTCTAAGGCATTCTGTCAGGGTGAAAATATTAAATAAATTAACTTTTCTCTCTTACAACATGTGGGCAGGGTGGGTTCTCCCTTGGCTCGGGTATGAGGTCGAATGAAACATCATTTTTACATAAGATAACTTTTATTGAAGATTTGTACAACTGTATCTTACGGGATGTTCTGGTTCGGAGAGCGGCAGCCGTGTCGTTTGCGTAGCGTTCTGCTGCGGCAGCGGCGGCGGCGGCGGCGGCGGCGGCGGCGTCTGATTACGCGTAGCGGTGTGTATCTCGTGTCGCCGTCTCGCCGAGCTGACCGGAGACGCGCAGCGCGAGGTGGCCCGTTTAATTATTGCGAGCGACGTTGTGCATCGGATGGTGATACCTTGAATGTGGCGTCCCAGTGTTTCTCTTCTTTAAGCGGCCGCGTGTGTTGTGCGTCGACCAGCGGAGCGGCGCGGCGGGGGAAGGCCAGTGTCCCGAACTCGAACCACGGACTCCCGCTTGCCAGTCTTCGGCTGTCAGGTCTTCATCCCAGCTCACAGGTAACTACTGATGTGAGGCCGTCTCCTTCCCGTCCTCACTAGTCACCCGGGTATGTAAAAACCAGACTTCCAATACCTTTTAACTTCTGTCTTCTGGCGCCGCGGCTGCTGCTTGCTATTCCATTACAGCGGCGGACTTGGTGCGTCTGTGCATGATGCAGTCTCTTCTTGCATGACGGTCTTCAGCACCGAAACTGACTGAAAACTACTGCTACTCCTCTTTTCTTCCTTCGTCTCTCGTCTTCGTCTCCGTCTGTCTTCATCTGTCTTCATCTGTCTTCATCCGTCTTCATCTGTCGGGCCCACCGCGTCTCGCGTATTTATTCCTTCAGTTCACTGGAGGTGAACGACTTCACGGCCATTGCCTCTTCTGTCACGTTGAAAAGCTTCTCGAAGAATCTTCTTGACCTCGGTCATTGGCTCTTGGAATGTAGGCGGGGGCCTCTGATCGCATGTGACGACTGAGAAACACGTGAGCCGGTCATTGCCTCTTCCGTCACGTTGAAAAGCTTCTCGAAGAATCTTCTTAACGTCGGTCATTGGCTCTTGGAATGTAGGCGAGGGCCTTTGCTCACATGCGACAACTGAGAAACACGTGAGCCGGTCGGGCGATGCCCTGACGGCTGAATCGACAGCGCCCGCTTATGTGGAACTGCTGACTTCATGGTCATTGTCTCTTCTGCTGTTCTGCCCACTGAATGCGAGTATGTAACTCTCTAAACTAAACCAAGTTTTCCATTTATATTCTAATTTCTAGTTCACTTTGATTTCACTAATTTATTTACTTAAGTAACACTCAACATTCCTCCACCCTTCGGAGAAATTCGCCCTCGAATTTACCACTCAACATTCCTCCACTCTTCACACGGCAAAAGCACAAACACTGAAAACTCTCGAGTTAGAAGATTACACACGCTTCACATTAAGTATGTGGAAAATACTTTATCACTTTACAAAAGCACTGTACGGTCATGAATCACATAGTTCTTACAGAAATGGTTGTAATAAGTGTAACAAATCTTGATGACAAGGAATAAACAAAAAATAGATTTTGCACTTAGAAAATTACAGAGCAACAGCTGTTTAATCTACCCTATACTAATGCAAGAATATCTATTCTACAGTATTGTTTATTTTAACAAGAGACTGTTTAATAAAGAATGAAGTACAATAAACAAAATTAATACACTAATGCTCAAAAGTAACTGCTGAAGTACACCAGTTAAGAGTGTGGTATCCAGTTAACAGGGATTTGATGAAGTGGTATATTATTATTTGTCTTATTTTTTTGTCTTAAATAAAAGAAAACTGTACAAAGCAGAAACACCAACACAAAGGTTCCAGATATACCCGTTCCTAGCATTGTAATTTTAGTTTTGTGTTCACCTTTTAATTTTAAGACATGTTGCATCATAACATTGGCATCAATTTTGCTTTGCTGTGAGTTTATGAACATATCTAATGACTTCAGAAGGGAACTGTCAGGGGAGTAATTGAGGTAGGATAGGTTTTATGTAGGAAATGCTTGCATGGCGTTTTCTGAAAAAAGCAAACAACATGGTTATGAACCTACCAACCTAGTAAAAACAAAAACAAAGAACAGAAGGAATACATTGTTAACTACAAGATCTACTTGTTTCTACGTTCAACTTTTCTTTCTTAAAAAATAAACCATTATAATTTATTAATTATTTACATTTGTATACTGTCCATAGTCTACTAAGATTCAACTAGGACATTCGCACCCTTGTTCGAAGATTGTATGGTGCCATGTCTGTATGTTGTGCTGGCGTGGCCACTCTTTTTCCTTTACGGGAACTTCCTCCACCCTTCGGAAAAGCAGACACTATTGTTGAAGGAATTACATCTGGAGCGCCCTTAAAAGGTTTTAAACGACTTGCATGGACAATGGTAGTTCGGGTGGGCAGTTGCAATTTAACGTTGACTGGTGACGTGATCTCAATAATTTGATAAGGACCTCTGTAGTTTGTTACAAATTTCTTCGTTTTTCCTTTAGCTATGTAAGGAGTTGAAAGCATAACCCACTGACCGATTTTGTAATTTGGATATTCAGCTTGGGTATTACCTAATCTTTCCTGTCGTTCCAAAGCCTTTGTATTAGATTTTTGAACCTTTTTCCATACCTCCTTCATCATTCGACTGAAATCTCTTACTGTTTCTCCGACTTTTCCGTTTTTCTGCCTGATTACATCAAAAGGGGACGGCATTTTTTTCCCATAGACCACTTCATAAGGTGACATGCCAGTTGCTTCATGCGTTTTGGCGTTGTATACCGACACGATTATTGGTAAATACGTATCCCAATTAGAATGTTGTTCTTTAATATAATAACTAAGCATCTTGCCAATTGTCCGATGAACTCTTTCTGTGCGCCCGTTGCACTGAGGGTGTAACGGAGTTTTGCGTAATTTGCGTATTTTTAATAAGTGGCAGAGCTGTTTCATTAGTTCCGACATAAAATTAGATCCCTGATCTGTGATAATAGCTTCAGGTACGCCAAATTTAAGTATCCAGTTGTTAACTAAAGCTTGGGCAACTGTATTTGCTTGCTGATCTGGGAGACTCACCATAGCTAGATAGCGTGAAAAGTGATCGATAATTGTAAGAACATACTTATTACCAGCAGGTGTTTTATGAAATGGCCCGTAGAGATCCAATCCGCAGATTTGAAATGGACATGAAGCCTCGGGGAGCCGCTGTAAGGGTATTTTTGAACGAGAAAGTTCAGCTCGTTGTGCGCACGCAATGCAATTACGAACGTACTGCGCAACATCCTGCTTTCTGGTTTGCCACCAAAATCGCTCTGCTACACGTCTTTCGGTTGTCCGCTGTCCACCGTGTCCTGCAAGGATATGATCGTGGGCCTCTGCCATTATTTCTTGTCTAAGGTGTTGGGGAACAACAATTCGCGGTCCAAGTTTTGTTTTACGGCATAATACACCATCTTCAAAGCAAAATTGTTTTTGAGTTGTGTATTTTTTACATTCTGTATCCGCATCTTGTGCCTTTTTCCAGTCCTCAGTATCTCGGCCTGTTGCTTCCAAAAGTGCTATTTTCCGACTTAAGCAATCTGCATTCGTGTGTTTTTTGCCTGGTTTATGGATAACTTCGAAATCCATTTCGGAAAGACATAGGGCCCAACGCGTGAGACGACTAGATGGATCCTTTAATCCAAGTAACCATTTTAAAGCTGCGTGGTCTGTAATGACCTTGAATTTTCTACCATACAAGTAGCATTTAAAGTATTTGATACCATAAATAACACTTAACAATTCTTTCTCCGTTGTGGAATAATTTCTTTCTGCCGTTGTTAGTTGTCTCGAAGCATAGGCTATGGGGTGTTCCGTGCCATTAATATTCTGACTCAAAACAACTCCTACTGAATGACCACTTGCGTCACAGGATAAAATAAATTCTTTATTATAATCTGGGTAGGCTAATACTGGACTGTGTGTTAACTTATCTTTAAGGGTTTGAAATGCTGATTCACAATCTTCAGACCAATGAAATTTTGCACCCTTTTTCAATAATTGGGTTAAGGGTCGGGCAATTTCAGCAAAGTTTTGAACATATTTTCGGTAATACGATGCGAGACCAATGAAACTTTGTACCTCCTTAACGCGTTGTGGTGTTGGGAAGTCCTTAACTGCCGAAATTAATCGAGGATCTGTTTTAATTCCTTTTTCACTAATGACATGCCCTAGGTATGTAACCTCTGTCAATGCAAAACTACGTTTTTCCATATTTAATGTTAATTTAGCTTTTCTAAGTCTCTGAAAAACATTACGCAGACGCACAGCATGTTCATTAATGTCTCTGGAGAATACAATAATATTGTCTAGATATACACAACATTGCTGAGTTTTGAGTCCTCGCAATACTCCATCGAGTAGTCTTTGAAAAGTTGCTGGTGCATTTTTCAAACCGAAAGGCATTCTTCTAAATTGCCAGTGGCCTCCAGGGGTAGAAAAAGCTGTTTTATGCCTATCTTCAGGTGCAACTTCCAATTGATGATATCCACTACGTAGATCGATTGTTGAAAAGTATTTACTGTTACCTAAACTGTCAATGATATCTGTAATGTTTGGAAGAGGATAAACATCTGAGATAGTTTGTTTGTTAAGGTGTCTGTAGTCACAACAAAATCTATATCGTTTCGTACCGTCGGGAGACTTCTTTGGAATAATTACAATATTTGAATTATAAGGCGAATCAGAATATTCTATAATTCCATCTTTTAGATGCTGTTCCAAAAATTCATCCAGTACTGGCTGTAAGTGATGCGCAACTCTATAAGGCTTCCTATAAACTGGGGGGCTATTTCCTGTTGGGATCCTATGCTGTGTGATGTCTGTTGCTGGCAATGGACCTTCTGCATTAAATAAATCTTGGAACTCAACTAAAACTGCTTCTATAGTGTCTCTATCCTTTCCTTTCAAATGCTCAATCTTCTGGCGCAATGCGGTTTTATAGGCGTCTGGTTTCTGACCATCAGTAATATCTGACCAAATGAAATCTTCTTCTTCAAAAGTACTGACTGTAGCCACTAATATTCCCTTGTGCAACTCTTTGTCCTCCACTCCGAAATTGTCAATATGTACCGGTACTTTTCTTTCTCCCTCAACGTCTTGAACCCGTACAACACTTCTTCGTACAAAACAATGTGATACATCTAATTCCTCATTTTCCTCTAAAGGCTCTATTAGACACACTGTATCTGTAGGTACTTCGTGGTCAACGGTCATCCAGAGAAGTTTTCCTGAGCCAGATGGTATCTGATCCCGCGAATCAACCTTCAAGGACGTTGCACGCAGTATAGTTGATTTCGCCTTCCGGTTAGGGAAATCTTGCGGCAGAGGGCCCTTTGCAGCGGTGTCACCTAGCTGGAACACTATTCCGCTAAGTTCTACAGTTTGCTGTCTGAGGTCGATTTTAGCGTGATGTTTATTCAGGAAATCCAACCCTAGGATCGCGTCGTACCCGTCAGTTACCTTTGTTACCACTTCTACATCTTCCTGAAATTGTACACCGTGAATATAGAAAATCAATGATGTACATCCTAATGACTTAACTGTACCTCCTCCTACTCCACTCAATCTATACCTTGGAGGGTCATATTTCTTTTCTCCAATACATTCATTACTTACTATTGATACGTTTGCGCCTGTATCCACCAGTATCTTTGCCTCTTTATCCTGTATGGTAGCAGATAACCAGCATTCCGCCTTCACATTCGCCTTAATGGCATGAAATTTTATTGGGAACGTCTGGCGGCGGCTCCGACATTCCCGTTTGAGTTTAACTGATTTCTATTTCCAAAAACTTTCTTAGACCTGCATTCCTTGAATGTGTGACCTATTCTTTGACAATTAGTGCATTGAGGTTGTCTGCAGTTTTTTGCTATATGTCCGTGTCGATCGCACCTAAAACATCGTACTCCTGTTGAAAATATATTTCGCTTCTCCTTGTATCTGGTGGCAATGTCAATTTCTTCAAAAGCTGTCGCCACAGATACAGCTTCTGCTAAATTTTTAGGAAACTCTGCCCTGACACGACGGGACGTTTCAGGAGGCAACCCTCGTAAAAATGTATCCAGAGCTCTATTTTCTGCCTCTTGTAAAATAACTTTATTTGCTTCATCACTAGTTGTCAACTGATAGGTGTTAATATTAACTTTTCTAATCCTATCTACAAAGCTTTCTAACGACTCGTTTTGCCTCTGAGTGATAGTGTTTAACTGTTCCCTATAAAATCTACAGCTGTTCTGTTTTTGAAAACGTTTAAGCAATCCTTTCTTCAATTCCTCAAATGTAGGAGCATTCCGTAATTCTTCATGGTATAAGACGTGTGCTTTAGCCTCTCCTGTCAACCTTAACTTTGTCATTTGTAAGAGCTGTTCATCTGACCATGATCCTAACTTTGCAGCTGCTACTAAATCATCAAAAAAGGCTGTTATGTCCTCGCCAGGTTTACCTGAAAAAGGAGTTACTAAGGCTGCTGCTGAGGAATCTAGGGTGGGAGGGACTGAACTGGTTTGCCTAACCTCACTCAACTGTTTAAATAATGCATTATTATCATTTTTAAGCTGTGCTATCTGATTAACTAAGCTCTGAATAGCTTCATCAGTAGAAACCGCTTGTGGTGCTGACTCTGACTTTGTACGACTTCGTGTCATCATTTTACAAACTGTTAGTTACACAATCTTACCACACTGAATGAAAAGGATGTTTCAATATTTTCGACAAACTCTTAAAATTATGAGAGAGAACAAACTCCTAAATAAAGAAAATATTACGACTGATATGCAAACCTCTATCCCTTCACACATTAAAAAATAATAACTGGGGACCTTTAGTGACTGTCATTCACACCTCATATTGAGCCAAAGGTTTTTTCTCTGACACCAATTGTAACAACTTGAACGTGCTTCTGACATCAAATGTAACAGTTGTGTTACTAAATGCGACACTTCCGTCACTCAATGTAACTGGGTTTTCTCTTTTGATGCTGTCAATTGTCAGGATGAGCATTCTAAAGCATTCTGTCAGGGTGAAAATATTAAATAAATTAACTTTTCTCTCTTACAACATGTGGGCAGGGTGGGTTCTCCCTTGGCTCGGGTATGAGGTCGAATGAAACATCATTTTTACATAAGATAACTTTTATTGAAGATTTGTACAACTGTATCTTACGGGATGTTCTGGTTCGGAGAGCGGCAGCCGTGTCGTTTGCGTAGCGTTCTGCTGCGGCAGCGGCGGCGGCGACGGCGGCGGCGGCGGCGGCGGCGTCTGATTACGCGTAGCGGTGTGTATCTCGTGTCGCCGTCTCGCCGAGCTGACCGGAGACGCGCAGCGCGAGGTGGCCCGTTTAATTATTGCGAGCGACGTTGTGCATCGGATGGTGATACCTTGAATGTGGCGTCCCAGTGTTTCTCTTCTTTAAGCGGCCGCGTGTGTTGTGCGTCGACCAGCGGAGCGGCGCGGCGGGGGAAGGCCAGTGTCCCGAACTCGAACCACGGACTCCCGCTTGCCAGTCTTCGGCTGTCAGGTCTTCATCCCAGCTCACAGGTAACTACTGATGTGAGGCCGTCTCCTTCCCGTCCTCACTAGTCACCCGGGTATGTAAAAACCAGACTTCCAATACCTTTTAACTTCTGTCTTCTGGCGCCGCGGCTGCTGCTTGCTATTCCATTACAGCGGCGGACTTGGTGCGTCTGTGCATGATGCAGTCTCTTCTTGCATGACGGTCTTCAGCACCGAAACTGACTGAAAACTACTGCTACTCTTCTTTTCTTCCTTCGTCTCTCGTCTTCGTCTCCGTCTGTCTTCATCTGTCTTCATCTGTCTTCATCCGTCTTCATCTGTCGGGCCCACCGCGTCTCGCGTATTTATTCCTTCAGTTCACTGGAGGTGAACGACTTCACGGCCATTGCCTCTTCTGTCACGTTGAAAAGCTTCTCGAAGAATCTTCTTGACCTCGGTCATTGGCTCTTGGAATGTAGGCGGGGGCCTCTGATCGCATGTGACGACTGAGAAACACGTGAGCCGGTCATTGCCTCTTCCGTCACGTTGAAAAGCTTCTCGAAGAATCTTCTTAACGTCGGTCATTGGCTCTTGGAATGTAGGCGAGGGCCTTTGCTCACATGCGACAACTGAGAAACACGTGAGCCGGTCGGGCGATGCCCTGACGGCTGAATCGACAGCGCCCGCTTATGTGGAACTGCTGACTTCATGGTCATTGTCTCTTCTGCTGTTCTGCCCACTGAATGCGAGTATGTAACTCTCTAAACTAAACCAAGTTTTCCATTTATATTCTAATTTCTAGTTCACTTTGATTTCACTAATTTATTTACTTAAGTAACACTCAACACTAAAGACAGACCAGACCTCGTAGATAGTGTCATTATAGAGCCAGGGATTAGTATTTTGATTTCATCACAGTGATTGTGGTTAATAGAGGTCATCAATTGGTCAAGAAAGTTAGGAGAATTTTATTTGCCGGAGGGAGCAGACAAGCAACAGTTAAAATCCTACCTACAAAGCAAGTGAACATAATTTATTTCCAATATGATGGGTGCAGAGTGATTGGGGGTAAATTTAAACTGAATGTAAATCGTGCTTTGCAGAAGTATGTGAAGAGTAGGCAAATGTGTTACAGGCAAACGTAAAGTTCTCAGTCTTCTCTATCCAGCACCAAGCCAATGCAAGGCAGGCTACCGCCACGTGTCGCAACCATAACTAAAAACAGGCAGTATGCTGACATCGCAGAAAGAAGAACAACCTAGGAAGATACTGCCTCACATCGCACGAGGGACTGGCTTTAAATGTAAACCTCTCTGAGGATAAGACATCACCTCTCCCTGACAGCACTGCTCCTAAGAGAGAGCAAAAATATCTGAAGAACACTTATCAGCCTGTGGATATGGCGGGGAAGCAACAAGCCGAATCCCAGAAAGCCGTTCTAGTTGAATAGAGTAGTGGTGATGATTGCAGTTGTGCCTGGAAAAGTAGGCCACATGCACTCATCTCCGGCTAGACACAAGGCCGTTGCCTCAGACAAGCGGCAAACTCCATCGTTACATTACAGGACACCAGCTATGATACTGAACCTGTGATGTACTGCTATTGTTCACCAAAATAACTTTCGCATCCGAAACTCCTACCTATTGGTCTTCTGTACTCGGTCACTGCGAGCTGCCGACCCGACAATCACAGATGAAAACACCTGGAGGCTATTACTTCCGGCTTGCTGAGCACAACTGATGGTGTATGGCAACTCTCACAGTATTCGGACCTCAGGCGTTTTGTCATTGTCCGTGCGCCTCCCCCCGTCGGAGGTTCGAGTCCTCCCTCGGGCATGGGTGTGTGTGTGTCTTCCTTAGCGTAATTTAGTTTAAGTTACATTAAGTAGTGTCTAAGCTTATGGACCGACGACGTCAGTATTCGGGCAGCATGTTAACCGCTGATGCCCCCGAACTAGTACCTGTAAGCAATCATCGACATCCCTAAACTTCCTTGATAGAGGGGCTATCGCCCATTTCAGTGCAGAGCTCCTTACCCGATTATGCCTCTATGATATCTACAAGAGGACTGTGGTAGAAACGCAGTCTCCATTCCGGGGAACCACGGCATGTTGTATGGGCTGTGCCGATCACCAACGCACCCTGTTACACTACCGACACTATGGTTTCGTGATCCGGATGCCGCAGAGCAACGTCCTCCATAGATTGCTGAGGCAGCGTCAGCTAGTCGCCAGGATGTGCGCTGCTCTGCCACCGACACAGAAAAGAATTCTTTCTTTCTTTTGCTTGTGCCGTTTTTCCCGCGGATACGCAGGGTCGAAATGTTCAAATGTGTGTGAAATCTTATGCGACTTAACTGCTAAGGTCATCAGTCCCTAAACTTACACACTACTTAACCTAAATTATCCTAAGGACAAACACACACACCCATGCCCTAGGGAGGACTCGAACCTCCGCCGGGACCAGCTGCACAGTCATGACTGCATACGCAGGGTCGGCATGGTTAATCGGATGTGGCAATGTTAGTTGATGGGGTGGCCGGATGCCCTTCCTGCCGCCACCCTGTACCTCCCAGGGAGGAACGAGTGTACCACAACTGTCTGCGACTAGTGTAATCCATGGAGTAGTGCGGAAGTGTTCAGATGTCTGCGAGCCGTGGAACTGAGGCGGGACGTGGGGACCAGCCCGGTATTCACCTTTGGGATGTGGAAAACTGCCTAAAAACCACATCCAGGCTGGCTGGCACACCGGCCCTCGTCGTTAATCCGCCGGGCGGATTCGATCCGGGGCCGGCGCGCCTACCCGAGTCCAGGAAGCAGCGCGTTAGCGCGCTCGGCTAACCTGGCGGGTTCGACACAGAAAAGAACACACGACTGAAAAACTTAAAGTAATATGTAATCCAACATTTTGTTGGGAAAGAACCAGCAACTTGGATGACAATAAATATTTATTTACATTTCTCTCACAGTTGCCTGTAACTTATATTAGTGACTGGTTTCGGACGTAGCCGATCATTTTCAACCCAGACTTGCACTAAAATGCTTAAAAAAGCCAAGTGCAACCGATGTACTTAGGTAACGTCCGTATAACATCGTTATACAACAGATGTAAAGTAATCACATTACATCGTGATACATTCAACAGGCAAAACTGACTCAATGTTTCACAAACACGCAGTCAGTACTGCTTCGTCTGTTGAATGTAGATATAATGTATTTACTTTACGTCTATTACGAGGAAATTACCCAACTATGTCGGTACAACTTGGCTTTTATATGCACATTAGTACAAATCTGGTCTGAAAATGAACTGGCTACATTCGAAACTAATCACCAATACAAATTACACTCAACTGCGACAGAAATTTAAGTAAAGAATTTAATGTAATAAACTCTCGTTCCTCTAATATTGTATCATTAGTGGACAGGGCACCGACCGGCCTGCTTCAATGTGCTCCACTCTCCGCCAATCCGATAGAGTGGAGATCTCAACCCAGACTCCTACAATATTAGGGACGGAAAAGACCCACTGTGGTCTAATAATAAAATTCGGAAAATACTGACGAAACAAAGATTGTTGTCCTCTCAATCCAATAAAGAACGCAGACGTGGGAATTCGTGCGTGTGCAAAAAGACTGGTGAGTGAAGCATACCATCAGCTCATGAACTAGAGTTTGTAATTAAAATAACTATGAACTTCAGTACCTCGGAACGACCTTTTTGCTGTAAATGAACCACTCTCGCAAAGAGTACTGAAGGTAGGATTATGAAATTTTTACAAAATGCCAAAAATAAGATTCAAGACATGTGGAACTAGAAAAAAAAAAGATCCTTTATTCTTTTACTTTTATGTTCATTTAGTTTTTAAATTTGAAAGGTGGCTACACTGAGCCACTGCGCCAGAGATTGCACCAAAGAGTATTATTCAGCCGCCTCCACAGGCAGTGCTTGGGGAGAACTCGTAGTAGTCAGTGCTTGTTGAGATGTGCTAGTGAAAAGTGCTTGTTGAGAGCTCGTGGTAGTAAGTGCTTGCTGAGATGTCGTAGTGGCGAGTCGGTGTGGGGAGATTGTAATGTTTAGAGTGCTTTTCATCAATATAAACGAAGGTAAAAAAAAAAATTCTTTTCTCTCTCATTATTTCAGTGTCCTGAATAATGCGTCATTACAGGTTCAGTCAACAAAGCATCTGGCGTGTGTTCTTGTATTAGAGTGTAATTCTGGGTTTGTTGCGCAATTATAGTATTTCTAATTTTTTTCTATCACGTCAGTATAAATGGTATTTGAAATTTCTTGTCTTGTTGAAGAAGAACCGTGCCAGATGTGTACGTTGAGTCACACTCCCACACACAGAACAATTACACTTGTGTTTTGGTTTCGTAGGTTTTATAGTTGCTGGGGACTTAATTAATTAATTGTGTTAACGAAAATTTTCATTTGATTCTTGTTATTGTTCTATGCAGTCAGATTGCGTAATAATACTAGTCAGGGCCAACCGTTTACGAGACACAGCGTAATCGGACATACAGCTACCAAAAATAAAAATTATTTTCAAACTAAATAATTAAGCCCCCATGCAAATTCTGCCAGAAAACTTAATAGTTGGCATAAAATTTGATAACGCACTCATAATACAAATTTTGTAGTAACTTTTGTAGTAATTCATTAATTATGGAAAATTGAAAGTCGATTTCTTGAAACTTTCCAAAATAATGGATCAGGAAGTTTGATAATTTAACATTGGCATCAAAGAGCATACAATCTCCCGTTAAGAATTTTTTGTGGATGGGTTTATGACTCACGAAAAAATGAATAACCCAATTTTATTTTTTCCAAAATGTTTTTATTATCTGCCTTAAGTTGGTACTTTTGGTGCACAGAACAATAATTTTGATTGCATCCGTACTAGTGTACCAACCTTGTTCACCATATTACATATGAAAATATTGTGTAAGGATTGAGAATTTAATTTATTTTTGAGACGCGAGTTTTGAGTCGTTTTTCCTCCGATTTTTTTATCCACCAGCTCAAAAGTCGCGATTGTCAGGAAACTGTGCTTGGCAGTGCTAGGTATGGCGGCCTGAGACCTTTAACGTGGAGGCGCGTTTTTCTCACATAGGAAAACACGATGAAGGGTAGATGAGAAACAGAAAAGTGTGTACGATTTATGGCGGGAGGAGGGAGGGGCGGGGGAAGGGGCAGGGGGCGGGACAGAAATAGAAATAAAGAGGAAAAGAATAAGGATATGATAGGTTTCGGATTGAAGGGCGCTAAAATGGGAATAGTCTGGGACACATAAAAGGAAATCATTAGACCGGACTATGCTGAGCAACAGCTCGATACGACGAAACTCATTCTGGTAAACAGACACTTGCGTCTTGTTTTCGGTTAGCGTATGAAATTACTGTCGTTATGCCAAGTGAGACAACGCAATGGAGTGTAAAAGGTATATTTTGCTTTTGTTGTTTTGTTTGTTCGGTTTTGCATTGAACGACACAGAAACAATGAAGTAGGAATTGCGTGAGTGTTGCAAGTAAAGTGCCTTTAGACATCGTATTCCACTTTTTGGATTTACGTCACACAAGTAGAAACAAGAATAGTTTAAATTCGTGCCTTTCACTTCATTTTATAGTCTTCCTGGTCTCAATAAACAAATAAACAGGTTAAGCAGCGATGATAATTAAACAAAGAAATTGATAGTTTGTCGGTATGAAATGTTTGGCAGTGGGTTCCGACGCCTAAGTTTGGCCTGGGCGCAAGTTACAATAGATATGCCGCTGCGGCTCTCTCCCTCCAATGTGTAGATTCTTGTTCGCAGCCTCTGCACGGCGTGCTATCAAGCAGTAGAATACCGCTTACGTTCGCTTTCTTTACGTCCTCAGCGACGCAACCACAGCGGCGCGCGGGAACCATTATTCTCGCAAGAATACGCGCTTACAACAATGACCCAGAGCCCGTAGAGTAAGGCGTCGTTTTTGTGGAGACAGACGCCGCGCGGATGCTCATCCGGCGCGGAGCATTGTCCGCTGTCTACTGTCTGCTCTGGTCGGCAGCAGACGGAGGCACGGCGTTAGTTGCGCGGTGGCGCGGGGTGGGGGTAGGGATATGGATTAGGCGCCGCGCTGTGCGATGCTGCGAGGGCCTCGCAGCGCGTCCGCATCCCACGTGGCAGCCTGCGCTCCTAGGGGGCGTAATTACTCCGGCGCCGACCTTAAATACGCCGCAGATAAATAAATAATAAACTGCCGCATTGTGGCGTCCCTGAAAGAAGCCCTACAACGCGTGTGCAGGTCGGCGGGTAATTCGGTAATCGATACTTGCTCAGGGACGCGCCCCTGGTCGACGCAATACCGCTTCGAGACCCCTTAATGTATGCTTTGTTGTTAACTCTAGCCCCGATTCTAGACAACGGCAGCGGGTCCCACGTGCATATGTTCACTCTGGTGAAACTTGATGCCGTGGAGAGACCACTGGAAAGGTCCTTTCCTAACTTACGAGGGGAACTGGGCTAGCTTATCACTTAGATGCTCGGCCCTTTATGAGTAAACGATAGTCAGAGTTTTCCAAGCAATTTAGATGTGTTTTAGGGTGCGATAAGCTCGGTGTAACTAATACCATAGTGGCAGAAATGGTGACCTTTCAGTTTCCGTCTCGAGTTTGAAACCCGATTAGTACTTTTATTTATTTTACTTTATTTTTTCATTTGTCTGCCGACGTCCGTAGAGTGTTGCTATATGAATGTTTCTTACCAAGTTGGGGAATACAATGGCGTTATATTAATCGGAAAAATACAACTGGATTTCACAATAAGTCTCATCCATTTAATGTACAAAAATAAAGTGGTGCATCTGCCTAATATCGTGTAGGGCCCCCGCGAGCTGCAGAAGTGCCGCATCACGACGTAACATGGACTCGACTAATGTCTGAGGTTGTACTGGAAGGAATTGACGCCATGAATCCTGCAGGGCTGTCCATAAATCCGTAAGAGTACGAGGGGAAGGGCGTCTCTTCTGAACAGCACGTAAGGTATCCCAGATATCCTCAATAATGTTCATCTCTGGGGACTTAGTGGCCAGCGGAAGTGTTTAAACTCAGATGAATGCTCCTGGGACCACTATGTAGCAATTCTGGACATGTGGGGTGTCGCATTGTCCAGCTGGAATTGCCCAAGTCCGTCGGAACGCACAATGGACATGAATGGATGCAGGTGATCAGACAGGTGCTCACGTACGTGTCCCCTGTCACAGTCGTATCTAGACGTATTAGGGATCCCATATCACTCCAACTGCACATTCCCCACACCATTACAGAGCCTCCACCAACTTGAAAAATCCCCTGTTGACATTCAGAGTCCATGGATTCGTGAGGTGGTCTCCATACCCCTACATGTCCATCCGCTCAATATAATTTGCAACGAACCTCATCCGACCAGGGAAGATGTTTCTAATCATCAAAAGGCCAATGTCGATGTTGACGGACGCAGGCGAGGCGTAAGGCCAGGGTTCACGAGTGGGCCTTCGGCTCCTAAAGCCCATATCGATGATGTTTCGTTGAATAACGCACGCTGACATATGCAGCAGTTTGTGGAAGTGTTGCACTTCTGTCACGTTGAACGATTCTCTTCACTCGTCGTTGGTCCCGTTCTTGCCGGATCTTTTTGCGGCCGCAGTGATGTCGGAGATCTGATGTTTTACAGGATTCCTGATATTCATGGTACACTAGTCAACTGGTCGTATGAGAAAATCCCCACTTCATCGCTACCTCGGAGATGCTGTGTCCCATCGCTCGTGCACCGATCATAAATCTTGATAACCTGCCATTGTAGCAGCAGTAACCGATCTAATATCTGCACCAGAAACTTTTTGTCTTATATAGGCGTTGCCGAACGTTGCGCCGTATTCTACCTGCTTACATATCTTCGTATTTGAAGACGCATACCTATATCAGTTTCTTTGGCGCTTCAGTGTATATGTGTGGGCGATATTTTCAGCTGTTACAATCTTTTTAAGTTCTCGTGTTCTTATTCTTCATTCTCGTATCAATTCTTAAGTTTTATTTTGATATGTCTCCTTCAGGAAGAGTTGGTTCATTACCTTGAATCATACGATCGTAGAAACACTCGAAACACAATCAGTTCTTAAGTTTTATTTTGATATGTCTACTTCAGGAAGAGTTGGTTCATTCCCTTGGATGATACGATCGTAGAAACACTCGAAACACAGAAATTACGAAAACCATGAGCATCTCGCGAGGGCAGGTTCGCCACAATGACATTGTTTTTTCGTATGAATCTCACTGGGGATGATGATGACGGTTGTCGTGATGATACTTGGTTTGTGGGGCTCTCAACAGCGCTGTTATCAGTCCCCAGACAAATTTCAAATCTTTTCACTGTCCAGTCTCGCCACTTTCCCGAATGGTGATGAAATGATTAGGATAGCACAAACACCCAGTCCCCGGGCGTAGAAAAACCCCGACACGCCGGGAATAATATCTCTCGGGAAAAGAACATCGCTAACATTGCTGAAGATTGCACGGCTTGACAAACCACTCATAACAAGTCACTTTCGGAAAACTGGCGATTACAACTGATTATGAATCAAGATAAATTACATGAATTCCATCGAAAATTGTATCATATAATCTTTCAATTCATTTATTTCTTTTTTGCTTCTTTAAATTCATTTGAACCTCACCCGAGGCCTTGAGGTAGCGCCTTTCATTCGTAAATATAAACGTCTTCCGTCCCGGGTTCGAATCACGCCACTGCTTAAATTTTCATTTATAATCAGTATTGGTGGCCGAAAACTTCCGGCATAAGAAGTCACCCTCATTCTGCCAACTGCCTTGCCAAAGAGGGCGGAGGAGCGGACAGAAGTTCAGGGCACTCTTTTGTCCTAGGGGTGGGAAACTGCCCGTAAAGGCGGAAGAATCAACAAAGATCAACGGCTTGAGGATGCAGAAGGCAATGGAAACCACTACATTAAAGGCACGTAACCCCTATACACAGGACATGTGGCCTGTAATTGAAGAAGTGTCATGATGATCTCTCCTATGTCAGAAGATTCCGAAATAGTCCCTCATTCGGATCTCCGGGAGGGGACTGCCAACGGGCAGGTTACCATGAGAAAAATATTGAATAACCAACGCAATAATATCGTTCTACGAGTCGGGGCTTGGGTGTCAGAAACTTGAACGTGGTAGGGAAACTAGAAAATCGGAAAAGGGAAATGCAAAGGCACAATTTAGATATAGTAGGGGTCAGTGAAATGAAGTGGAGAGAAGAAAAAGTTTTCTGATAAGATGAGGATAGGGTAATATGAACAGCAGCAGAAAATAGTATAACGGAAGTAGGATTCGTTATGAATAGAAAGGTAGGGCAGACACTGTGCTACTGTGAACAGTTCAGTGATAGGGTTGTTCTTATCAGAATCGACAGCAAACCAACACCGACAACGATAGTTCAGGTATACATGCCGACGTCGCAAGCTGAAGGTGAAGAGATAGAAAAAGTGTATGAGGATACTGAAAGGACAATACAGTATGTAAAAGGAGATGAAACTCTACTAGTCATGGGAGACTGGAATGCAGTTGTAGGGGAAGAAGTACAAGAAAAGGTTATAGGAGAATATTGGCTTGGGACTAGGAATGAGAGAGGAGAAAAGAGAGTTTTGCAATAAAGTGCAGCAGCTAGTAACAGCGAATACTCTGTTCAGGAATAAAAAGAGGAGGAGGCGTACTTGAAAAAGGCCGGGTGATATGGGAAGATTTCCGTTAGATTACGTCATGGTCAGACAGAGATTCCGAAATCAGATATAGACCCAGATCAAAACATAGTAGTGATGACGAGTAGGCTGAATTTTAGACATTAGTCAGGAAGAATCAATACGCAAGGAAGTGAGATACGGAAGTACTAAGGAATGACGCAATACGGTTGAAGTTCTCTAAGGCAATAGATACAGCACTAAGGAACAGCTCAGTAGGCAGTACAGTTGAAGAGGAATGAACATCTCTAAAAAGGGCCATCACAGAAGTTGGGAAGGAAAACATAGGTACAAAGAAGGTAGCTGCGAAGAAACCATGGGTAACAGAAGAAATACTTCAGTTGATTGATGAAAGGAGGATGTATAAAAATGTCCTGGCAGACTCAGGAATACAGAAATACAAGGAAGTGCAGAAATAAACAGGAAGTGCAGGGAAACTAAGACGAAATGGTTAGCGCAGGAGAGGAATTCGTGGTGGGCTGCATCAAACCAGTCAGAAGACTGATGACCCAAAAAAAATCATTCGCCAGACATACAATTAATAGACGAAAAAGCGCAATCTTATTTAAATATACATTGCAAAACATTCGTTATCTATCTTCTACAGACATCAATAGATAATGAAAAACAGAAAAAAATTAATAATAGTGTTTCGAACAGAGGGCGCAAAAGTGTGAAGACACGACGCTAGCCTCTGAGCTACTGCATCGGTTGCTCTATTTATTCACTACAATGCACATAAATTAACTCGAAAACTTCGATTCGTTATCTGACAAACTGTTGAGTATGTACGGTTAAGCCGTTCGCTTATTTTGATCCCTCTTCCACCGAGCGAAGTTACTGGGAAATCTGATATGGCACTTGCCGTGTTCTCCTCGTTAGAACATGGTATGAGCGTTTTCAGGCAAGGGCGCCTGTGGACGAGCCATCACATGATGAGTCTGAGTTGGATATTTGAACGTACTTCGATAAAATGCATCGAAGGTGATGTGTGTCCAATTAAAGAGGTAGTTGCGATATTGATCCTACAGTCAGTGTGTTTTATTTCCTGCCTGAGGAAAATATAAGACGTATTTGAATATCGGCTGTTCGCAGGCAGACTGGGTACCCAGTAAATATATTGCAGTACCAGTAGTCAGTGTACTTCAGTTGATTACCAGTGTTCACTTGGAGTAAAAATGCAGCTGAACTAAATACAGTAAGCACAAGAAAGCATTTATAGTATCTCAATTCTTTAGGTTTTTTGATTCTTTAAAATTGATCTGCATGACCTGCTCTGATAGCTGCAACTGTTAACGCGCTCCTTCCGGGACTCGGGAAGACGAGCCAGTCTGGGTGTGGTTATTCATCCAAACACATACATAAAAAAAAGGTTTGCATCACCACGGTTCGCCGAATTCCTGAAGATAGATGTTGACTGTGGATATTGTATCACAGACACAGTCCCTTTGACTTTTCAGAGGTGTCACCAAACTCGACCAAAGATGTAAACAACCATGCATGAGCAGCGCCCATTAGAGGGAGGGGGTCCGACAGCCCATCAGTTCCAGTCTTTCCATTAGGAAGGAGGTACACGCCTCGTGTTGTCTGTGGTTCAACCAAGCTTAGACGGTCAATACCGCGGTTCGATCGCGTCCGCATTGTTACTCTGTGCCAGGAAGGGCTCTCAACAAGGGAAGTGAACTAAAGTGATGTTGTTCCGACCTGGAGGAGATACAGAGAGACAGGAACTGTCGATGACATGCCTCGCTCAGGCCGCCCAAGGACTACTACTGCAGTGGATGACCGCTACCTACGGATGATGTCTCGGAGGGACCCCGACAGCAACTCCACCATATTTAATAATGATTTCCGTGCAGCCATAGGACGTTGTGTTACGACTCAAACTGTGCGCTATAGGCTGCACGATGCGCAACTTGACTCCCGAGGTCCATGGCGAGGTCCATCTTTGCAACCACGACACCATCCAGCACGCTACCGTCGTTGGACACAACAAGATGCCGATTGGACCGCTCAGGATTGCCATCACGTTCTCTTCACCGATGAATGTCGCATATGCCTTCAACCACACAATCGTCGGAGACGTGTTTGGAGGCAACCCGGTCAGGCTGAACGCCTTAGTCACACTGTCCAACGAGTGCAGCAAGGTGAAGGTTCCTGCTGTTTTGGGGTGGCATTATGTGGGGCCGACGTACGCCGCTGGTGGTCATGGAAGGCGCCATAACGGCTGTACGATACGTGAATCCCATCCTCCGACCGATAGTGCACCCATATCGGCAGCATATTGGCGACTGATTTTTCTTCATGGACGACAATTCGCGCCCCCATCGTGCGCATCTTGTGAATGACTTCCTTCAGGATAACGACATCGCTCGACTAGAGCGGTCAGCATCTTTTCCAGACTTGAACCCTATCGAACATGCCTGGGATAGACTGAAACGGGCTGTTTATGGATGACGTGACCCACCAACCACTCTGGGGATCTACGCCTAATCGCCATTTAGAAGTGGGACAATCTGGACCAACAGTGCCTTGATGAACTTGTGGATAGTATGCCACGACGAATACAGGCATGTATCAATGCTAGAGGACGTGCTACTGGGTATTAGAGGTACCGGTGTATACTGCAGTCTGGATTACCATCTCTGAAGGTCTCGCTGTATTGTGGAACAACATGCAATGTCTGATTTTCATGAGCAATAAAAAGGGCGGAAATAATGTTTATGTTGATCTCTATTCCAATTTTCAGTACATGTCCCAGAACTCTCGGAACCTAGGTGATGCAAAACCTTTTTTGATGTGTGTAGGTTAATACTAGGCTGCTACCCGTCGTTCCTCCTCAGTTACACTCTACGCATTTAGAATGTGCTCTCACACTGCACATAGGAGTGACTCTAAATGAAGACAGATGGAGTATACGGATTCCGTGCCGTGCTGGGGGGTGAATGAGAGACTGATCACCTTAGAAATTTAGTCTCTCCAAGTTCTTAACCAGCAGCTGCTGAATAACATGTTTGTTTTTGATATGCGTAACATTTATGAATTAAAACAAGTAACGCGTTAAATATTTTGAATTAAAACTGTACAGGACTTGTTTCCAATCTTTAACTTCGTTTGTGTCTGTGTTGTAATGCTGAATTACGAAACGCTACATGATGAAATGAGGCGCCAAAGAAACTGAAACTGTATAACTGTGCTCGAATTAACTTCAACGAAATTAATTAGAAAACCTAAAACTGTAAATTAAATAAACTGTCCTGTGAAATTCTGTATTGTGCAGTACAATGAACAGCAAACAAAATGGACATTGTGGGTTTAGCGTTACCAAACAGTAATCCTCATTCCAGATTTGTCTGTTGCACAGTTATAAGCAGCGATTTATTGCTTGGTGTATTCATTAATGATGCTGACATGAAACCTTTTGGAAACATGGCATTTCCCATTAAAGTGAACATCAGAGGGTAAGATGTCATTCTGTTAAGGAAATTTATTTTATGTGTAATGGTACTGAGGCTCCAGTTGAAAACGTTTTGTCTTTAACTAACTAGATCCCAGACAAGTTGCCAGGACACGAAACTAAAGCTAATTTTTTGAAAGAACTGTTTCCATGTTTGAAGTACAAAAGTTCGACTCAATGTGGATATGATACTGGTTAAATGTTAATATCTTCACTAGCAATGCTACCAGTCCATATGCTCATAAATTTTTTAGGAGTAGTAGTAGTTTTTCTACGCGAAGTTCTAGTACTCTGACAAGGCTTGGTAGTAAACTCGTCACAAATGCCATCTCTGAACAACAAAGTCATCAGAATATGAGTTAGATTACAAACAAACTAAGAACTTGAGTTTCAGATGAAAAAGTATGCTCCTGTTGATAGACGAAATTCATTTAACATGCCTTCTTCATTAAAAAGGTGGAAATATTGTAGAGCAAGCCCTTGCTTGGTTGATTTGGGGCAGGGTACCAAAGAGCAAGGTCATCAGTCCTATCGGATTAGGGAAGGATGGGGAAGGAAATCGGCCGTGCCCTATCAAAGAAACCATCCTGGCATTTGCCTGAAGCGTTTTAGGGAAATCACGTTAAACCTAAATCAGGATGGTCGGATGCAGGTTTGAACTGTCATCTCCCGAATGCGGATCCAGGGTGCTAATCACTGCGCCACCTCGCACGGCAGAAAATGCTCTTAATAGTGCCTAATTTTTGCTAGCAACCAGGGCCATATTTTTTTAAGATACAGAACGTGGTTTCACCTTACACAAATACATAGCATAAATTCTGGCAGTTCATACTATACAGGCCATACGATCCCACATATTAAAACTGTGATTCATAAATTGGAAGCAGTTCCGTTTCATATGGTTGGGATAGTAGCAGACAATAATGCAAATATGAGTAGGAGGGAAGCAATATCTAAATTTTGTACTCCTCCGTATGTCGGAGTCACGTGTATTCAAGCTGTAAAGCCTTCTACAATGAGTCCTCTGTACAGTAAGAATGCAGTCTTTCGGCGGTAACAAGCAGCGTCAAGTGATTAAAATTACACGTGCTTTCGGCAAAGCACTCGTTGGCCTATATCAAGTGATATGACTGCCACTGGTACACCCCTTCTATACACTAGCTGGCGGCTGTGATGTCACCGGTGCTCGTGGCATTGCCATATATGGGCATACGTTGACTCGGCGCTCAATGTGACCGTTTGAGCCACGCGACTGCCAGATCCCATGCCACGCTGAGCTGCAGGCAACCTTTCTGTTATTAGTATTGTTATTTCAATGGTTTCTTTAATTACACAGTCCCAGACGCCGTTAGTGCGAGCCAAGACGGATGATTCGTCAAAATTTCATCCAGTGTCCGTTTTCTAAAGCATGCTCAGCTAAAGCCGATTTCTCGGGATACCGTGTGAGTGTGGTCAGTCTTACGTCTGACAAACAGTACGCACTGTAGAACAACACATGGAGGACCATGAGAGGCTTTACCAGCTACGCTAACCCGAGAAATCTGCTTTAGCTGAGCTTACTTTTTCTGTTATTATGTAACTAAAAAGCCTTTGAAATAAAAATCACCGATAACACCATAAATAGAGACGGCGGCTGCAGTTCACCACTGCGTGGGATGTAGCGATTGTGCGGTTGAAGTGTACACATCGAACGCCGAGTCAATGCATGCATGCCACGAGCACCAGTGACGTCAAGGCCGGCAGGTTGTGCAGATAAACCGCGTACGAGCAGCCCACTGGCAGTCATACCACTTGACGATGACCAAGGAGTGTTGCATGGGGGCTTAATTATTATTAATGAAAATACTTTTTATTTTTCGTAGCTGTCTGTCCGATTACGCAAGTCTCGTAAACGGTTGGCCCTGACTAGTGTTTGTACGCAATCTGACTGCATAGAATAACAACAAACAATGAAAGAAAATTTTAGTTAACACATTTAATTAATTAAGTCCCCAGCAACTATAAAACCTACTAAACCAAAGCACAAGTGTAATTGTTCTGTGTGTGGGAGTGTGACTCAACGTACACATCTGGCACGGTTCTTCTTCAACAAGACAAGAAATTTTAAATACCATTTATACTGAAGTAACTAAAAAATAGAGATACTATAATTGCGTAAGGAAAGCAGAATTACACTCTAATACAAGAACACAAGCCAGATGCTTTGTTGACTGAACCTGTAATGGCGCATTATTCAGGACATTGAAATAATGAGAAAAGAAAGAAAAGTAGTTTGTTACCTTAATTTATATTGATGAAAAGCACTCTAAACGTTACAGTCTCTCCACACCGACTCGCTACTACCACATCTCAACCAGAACTCTTCAGTATCACATCTCAGCAAGCACTGCCTGCTAGCACATCTCAACAAACACTCCTCACTACGACATCTCAGCACAGACTACCCCGAGTCCTCGACAGACACTGACTACTACGAGCTCCCCCAAGCACTGACTACCACGAGTCCTCGACAGACACTGACTACTACGAGCTCCCCCAAGCACTGTGGAGGCGGCTTAATAATACTCTTTGGCGCAATCTCTGGCGCAGTGGCTCAGTGTAGCCACCTTTCAGTGTTTGGGCCAAAGATCGTGGAATTTTAACCATTTGTCGCTACTGGAAACCGGACAACTTTTTTATTCATCTACTGCACTATTTTGTACTGACCATCTTTTGAGGTGTATCCGCAACAACTTGATCAATCAAAAGGAGTAGATAGCGTGTTTTTTCGACTTCAGGGGCAGCGTGGAAAGAGGTTTAGTATGTGTTACATTACCGGCACTGAAACAGTTATACATTGTAGAAAGAAATGAATTATTTCAGTATGGAAATTCATTAACGTTAAAGGCCTATTTCCCAATTCAACGGAACGCCAAAATTTTAAGCTTGTGTTGCGTATTTTTAGTGATACGACAGTTGTTGCTTTGGACAAATTATGATCCAAGAAATGAATTGGAAAGTGGGAAAATAATAGCACATTGTTTGAAATTCTGTGTAATTATATTTAATCAATTTTTTTGGAGTTACGAATAGTAGATTTTTTTAACCAGGGAGTGCTTTAAATGGTGTGTGGAAAATTCAGTGACATTTGCAGTAATTTATGTACTGTTAGCGTAAGTATGAAACTGTAGATAAATGCTTAGTGACGTATTGTTCATATTAATATAACATTTCGAATTGCTACATATTTCAGAAGTCTTTGATTCATTGTCGCTCTTTTCAGATCTGTTTATCAAATCGCAAAATGTGTAGTTTGTCACGAAAGAGTTAAATGTATGTGCCTCTGTGGAATAATGCGTGACGTAGAGCCTGCCAAACTGCCTGGCACTGCAGGCGCCTCTTCATGACATCATGACGTCACTATACGCGATGAGAAGCCTTGTTCCTAGGCGGCTTTGCTTCTACAGGGCCGCTTAAGTTGGAGAGGAGCCTGCACCAGTGATGAATTGTGGAGCTTCTATTCAGCAATTATGTTATCACGGTTTTTAATGCGATATTTTTCTTTCACATAACATTTGAAAGTAACGTCTTATGTAGTCTCTACTGAAACCTAATAAAGTAGTAACAGTCCTTGCTGTTACCTTTTAACAGAACTTGGTGATACTCGTCACTAGACACGGATACAAAGTCAATACAAATTCTATTAACAACCGAATCGTGATATACAGCACTAATGATCAACATTCTGGTAAACGATTGTTTGCCTATGATTCAAAGTTGAGCCTCATAGTTCCAGCACTGCAAACCCAGCAGTGATAAAATCATGATCTTAGACTAACAGATATTTGTCATAAAGCTTTTACATTCACTACGCATTTCTTTTGTAAGCTCGATCACGAAAATGAAAAGTGATTCAACTCCTCACAGACAAAACGATACTGTGTCGGAGTGACCTTTTCACATCTCAAATTCTTTTGTACTGTTTGTAGTTGATACTTACCGACGCCCTATCGGAATTCATATGTTTTGGTAACAAAGTACTGCTTCCAAATATGAAAGCAAAAATAATCAAAAAATGTAAAATTGTGATTACTTACACAACTGTACTGAAATGAAGATTAACGTGCCATTGGACATTCATTAATAAATCGAATGGGAAACCGTAATATTTTGCCCATTTAAGAAAACAAAATCCAACAAGTGAGCCTTTTAGTGCGAGGTCGCAAGTCCAATCTTTAGTGCTATATGAAAGTGTTGTATTAACAATTACGACAGAAAAGTACTAGCTGCTAATGACTCACCAAGTTCATCAGGAGGGCGACAGAGAATGCGTCCGGGAGGTCTTCTACGGGATGTACGTATTACACTTCACAAAATGAACGTCGTCGACAAGAAATGTTAAAAACCACCCGTTAGGTTGCACCATGAACACCGAATGAAAAATGGCGTGCCACAGTGATCACAAAGGTTCGCACCATCAAGATCGAACGCTAACTCCTGGGCACGTACAAACCGAGCAGGACGTTCAGCTATGTATACATTCTTAAATAATGCATATAAAATCATATTGGGGTAACGGGGTGATGAGAACTGATGGAATATGATGACATACAACCGAATGCGAAACAGTCTGTCGTGAAGGTTATAGTGAAACATGCTATCCTTTAAGGCGTAGCTGCAGCCGGCCAGATTGGCCGTGCGGTTAAAGGCGCTGCAGTCTGGAACCGCAAGACCGCTACGGTCGCAGGTTCGAATCCTGCCTCGGGCATGGATGTTTGTGATGTCCTTAGGTTAGTTAGGTTTAACTAGTTCTAAGTTCTAGGAGATTAATGACCTCAGCAGTTGAGTCCCATAGTGCTCAGAGCCATTTGAACCATTTTTTTGCGTAGCTGCAGGTAGTATTTTATAGGTACAGGAAAAACAAACAACCAGAGGCTGACTTTGTCCAGTCGTTCCAGTTGGTATGAATTGCAACGTCACACACTTTTCAGGAGGGATAGTTGGCTCTTAAGGACTATGATTTTTGTACGCAGAAGAGTAGTCAAGCAATGGTAAGTTATTTTGGCCAGCTGTAGGCCAAAAGCAGTGCTCATACCATAGTTGTAGCTCTCTTATGCCCATTTTCCCACTCCTGTTTGTTGTGGCGTAAATATTCCCTCTTGCCCTTGTAAGATCACGCACACGAGAAATAATCGTACGGGAGCACCCCCAACTACTCACAGCGCAGTAAATGCCTTTCCAGCATTCTTTTAGGTATTGATGTTAACTGATCTCGATACAACTCTCCCGGTACCTTTAATTTCCAGGGTTCCTTTCATACGCATTTCCTCCTCAAATCGCGAATAGTCGGAGTTGAAAACAAATTCCTTACTGACCGATGGATAATCTTTTTACCTCATCTACAAATTTTCGAGCCGATTCGGCAGTTTGCCGCGCAGCGTCAAGTTGATGCTTTGTTTGTAATGTCATTCATTATCTTATGTACTCCATTTCTGTAGCACTGACGTTGTCCCTTACTTCCCTTGAAATCACTGTAAGCTATGTAGCGCGCAATTTGATTTTCATTACGTAGTAGGTCACTCTAATCGAGTCCTGAAAATAGAGCATCCTTGAAACGGGCAAACAGCAGTTTTGGTAACGAGTGGACCTTGTCCTCCCTTGATTATCCGTAGTTTTTCTTATGCACTACGCTGTCATTTTGCTGCGTACTTATTCGAAATCTGCTCATAACTGGTTTTTTTTTTTTTTTTTTTTTTTTTTTTTACTATGGTGCGGATGATCTTCCATGTACATAATTATGTTCACTAACCCGCTCCTTGGACAACGATTGTACTTTACTACGCTTCAATGGAACGGGATCTGTGGCTCATTGCCTCCAAGGATGATGAGCTTCATAGCTCGGCAGCTGTTTATCACTTTCACTTGTTAATCACGAATCGTCATCGTTGTACTCATCATGGACATTGTCCGCACAGCTGTGCGTATAGTATACCACATGTTCCATGACTCATCTTGCAGAAGCGCTAATATTTTATCTGCCACTTCCTTCTCACTCTGCGAAATTCCTTGGGTTCCCTTCTGACGAAATGGCAACTTCGGCAAGTGTTGTTATAGATATAATGGAATGTTTGCTTCATTTATCGGTGTCACTGCTCTGCTCTGTATCAACACCACTAGCACAGTATCACTGTTGTGAGCTACTCGTCGACTAAGCAGTTGAACTACGCTCCGTAGCCTCATGCTGTGTTCACCATTGGATACCTTCAGTCCCGCCCCCTATTTCCATTAAAAATCTTAACTCCGCCAGAACTGGCCATGAAGGACTAACGGTACCGACCGGCCGCCGTGTCATCCTCAGCCCACAGGCGTCACTGGATGCGGACCGCTCACCCGGCCGTAAGTTTACGAGACCAGAGCCGCTACTTCTCAATCGAGTAGCTTCTCACTTTGCCTCACAAGGGCTGAGTGCACCCCGCTTGCCAACAACGCTCTGCAGACCGGACGGTTACCCGCCAAAGTGCTAGCCCAGCCCATCAACGCTTAACTTCGATCTGACGGGAACCAGTTTTACCACTGCGGCAAGACCGTTCCTGTTGCCATTAGCAGCCAATACTGTGGTTGCATGTCGGACAATATGTGACGCGTCGAATACTGTAAATATAAATGGTCTTTTGAGACGTCGCACTCAAGGGGTTCCTTGTAAGATAACATAATTTGTTTGAGCTTAAACATGAGTTATAAAGAGACACAGAATTATTTAATAATTCAACATTACCAGTTAATTTTTTCCATCGACAAATGTAATTCCTTTCCCAAATGTATTTTAGTGGCAGAAGAGTAAAGACATTACTTCATTTTATGCAATACATATGCTCCATTGGTAGAATGTTACTCTGTGAATACTTTTAAATTTCCTTTCGCAGTTCAAAAATCTCATTGTCCCCGATATTGTACCCTGTTGGCACTAACTACAACCATTTCGACTTCGTTTGTTTCCTGATGTTGTTCATAGAGCGAGTTTCCATTGACAAGCAAGAGCTTCTCTCGGCACTCAGCGTCAATGCACTTAACGTCTATAGTTTGCTCACGACATCCTGACCGAGTTTTCAGGGAGGTCAGGGAGCGTAGAAATCTCCGCCTACTGGAGCTCAAAAAAGAAGAAAAAAAAGGACAGTCGCGGGGATGGTGCAGGGCGCAACAAGCTGCTCATTCTCATGCAGTTCTGGCACAACACGTGTACTTACTGATTTGGTACGGCACGAAACTCACTTCGTAACGGACGCAGTCCACACTGGTTCTGTATGGTCATATCGCTAACGTTGGTAGCGCACCGACACAAGTCACTCCTGCACTGAAGTCGTCCGACGTCCATTGGCTTCAAGCGAATTCAGACTAGAGAGCCACTGTTCGGGACGTTGAGATCAAAATATACATACATGCAATGAGAAATGGGAAATTTCACTTGATTTCTAATCCGTTTCCTAACTCTTATTTTAACTATCTTTATTTTCTTCCCAGTTTCGCATCTTATTTATAACGTTTTAAGAATTCATTCTTAACTCGTTCCAATTTGTAACGTAGTGCCCTGGATGAAAGAAGGAAACGAGTAAACTGCGACGCGTCGACGTGTGATATCATGTCAAAATAAAGTACACCCTGACAATCTGTTCAAAGCTTATTTCACTAAAGTAAATACTGACAAACGTTACACCACATTGAAGTTCGTATCATAACTGACCTAAATAACAAACATGACTGAAGACACTTTCACTACCTGTCACAGTTCACTTTTACTGACTCCATCCACACAATGAAGAAAAAAACACTGTTTAGACAAGTAAATAGTTAAGTCTCGTATCCCTTCCCAATACGACAATTGTTAACCCGGTGCGGTTGCTTTATAGTAGTGTTTCAAGACAGTCACGTTATTGAAGCGGCTACTGTCATAAAATGAGGAAGGTCGTTATTTAACTTCACATCGAGGACGAGTTCATTGGAGCACAAGAGCCAGTTGGGAGAAGATATCAAGAGCCTCTTTTTAAAAGAAACCATCTCAACATGTGTCTTAAACGATTTAGAAAAAAATCTTATTCTGGATGGTGAGACAGGCATTTGAATCGTCATTCTTCGGAACATAATCCTATCGTCTTACCACTGCCTCACCTTGCTCAACAGTACTTTTTCGATTCGGAGTCCCGTATCGGTTCCGTGGTCATCTTCAGTGCGATTTTCAGGCGGTTACCTGCGCTCGTCTAGGCACAGGTGGACTGGACCAGGGTTTCCGGCACAGTTTCCTTTGCACAAACTGGGAGACTCCGAAAAAAAAACTCGCCTACAATACAACAATAATACGCAGGGAGATCTCAACACTGACGTAACCACCTGCAGACTTAACCGTTAGTCGTTCTGTTAAGATAAAATAAGACAGAAAATTTGTATCAAAAATTGTCACATCGTTGTCATCATCCAAATGCAACTCCAATTGTTCGCGTATAAGGTGATGAAAATCACAAATTCCGTTCACAATGCGCGAAACCAGAATAGAACTTCTGGTAGTCTGAAAAGTTTGTACAGCTTGCGTTTTACGGTTAAGTCTCTCCATTATAAAATTCAAATAAAATTTTTTGTTACAGCATACTTAGGCCATGGAGAAACTGAAACTGACAGTTGATGTTCTTACCTTTGCTTTTCGTAAATAGAAAGAGGGAAGTAACTAGCGTTCGAGGTTTTTATCGTCGCTATAGCAGAGTCGGTGAAAGAAGCTCGTTGACAACTGGAAGCTGTCAAACGTGAAGAGCAAACACATGCAGGCCAAACAATAGTCTTCCATAGAGCAGCACAAATACTCGGGTACTGCCACGCAAAACGTATACAAAATCGTGTCATGTGATTGGTTGACGTTGACGCGCGTCGGAGCTGCGCCAAGCTTGCCTTAATTGTCAAAGATCTGTCGCCAACGCTACAGGGAATATCGGGAAGAAAAAATAACAGTCGCCGCCGTTGGAGACCCCCAATTTTACTGACACGTTCCGCAGTTATTAGAAACATGTAAAATGCGTCATATTATAAACTTGTGGGCTTTAGACATCTGGATGGCACAAAATTCCACTTCTCACCCCATAGGACAATGCCACACATAAAACGTCCCGTCACACCGGTTAGGGAAGTCTGATCTATGCCGTGCTTAACAGTGGAAGCAGGAAAGCTAACGCTTCAAGATTCTGAGAGGGAGAGAATACAGTAATGTATGTGAATAGCTTAAACACCACAACATGCATGAGATCTTTACAATATTTCATATTTACGCTTCTCTTTTGCTGCCTTCTTTTTCTAGGTGCATTAAATATTCTGACAGATATAACCTATACCAAAATTTTTCCATAGAAAAGTTACTGCAGAGTTACTGAATAAAAAGGCAGATAAGATGGAACATACTGACAGAAGCTATAAACCAGTTGGCAAACTGCGAATATGAGCTCAAAAAACTGAAATGCTAGTCAATAATCAATGAAATTATGGGTTTTGAAACGTAAATAGTGTGTGGTAGTTTGTGATAACGAGTACCAGTTTGATTGTAGCTGTACTAATATGGACGGAAAACAGTAGTTACAGGCAATAGAGACGCGCCTTTACTTTGTTACGGTGGTAGCCTGGAGTGACAGGGCTGCCATTGACTCGTATGCTTAAATCTTTAAATAATAGTGACGGCAACTGTATTTGTAACATTGGAGACACTGTACAGGGTGATTCAAAAAGAATACCACAACTTTAGGAATTTAAAACTCTGCAACGACAAAAGGCAGAGCTAAGCACTATCTGTCGGCGAATTAAGGGAGCTATAAAGTTTCATTTAGTTGTACATTTGTTCGCCATTTCAGCCAATAAAGTTTTTGGTCCCTTTTTCTTCGAAGGTGCTGCTGTAACTGGACTACAGTATCTGGAGATGTTAGAGAATTGGCTGTTCCCTCAGCTCGAACAAGAAGCACAACAATTCATATTTCAGCAGGATGGAGCGCCACCACATTGGCACTTATCTGTCCGTAGCTACCTGAACGTCAACTACCCGAGGCGATGGATCGGCCGCCAGGCAGCCCGTGACAGAGCACGTCATCACTGGCCTCCAAGAAGCCCTGATCTTACCCCCTGCGATTTTTTCTTATGGGGGATATGGTGTTTCGGCCACCTCTCCCAGCCACCATTGATGATTTGAAACGAGAAATAACAGCAGCTATCCAAACTGTTACGCCTGATATGCTACAGAGAGTGTGGAACGAGTTGGAGTACCGGGTTGATATTGCTCGTGTGTCTGGAGGGGGCCATATTGAACATCTCTGAACTTGCTTTAGAGTGAAAAAAAACCTTTTGAAATACTCTTTGTAATGATGTATAACAGAAGGTTATATTATGTTTCTTTCATTAAATACACATTTTTAAAGTTGTGGTATTCTTTTTGAATCACCCTGTATTATTGTAACGCTGTCCTATCACAATTCAAAAGCAATAATGTTTCTTATTGTAACAAATAAGTCACGCTTTGTTGATGGGACGTGTCTCCGAAGTCAGTAGTTCCTACGTATTCCGGTATTGTCAAACCGCCAAGGTCATGTTATTTTTTAATTATTTTTTTGCTTATCTCTTCAGGTGTAGACTCTATATCATGAAGTTTATCACCAACCTACTTGCATCTTGAGCAAATAATTAATCATCTCAAACATATTAACTGTATTATGAACCCTGTTTCTTTGTACTATTTATTACAGGTCAGTCAGTATTTCCGAGTTCACTTGTAGGTGATTACTAAAGTAAAAGAATAATATAATGAGTGATGAGTGCGGCGATGGAAGCCTCGACCAATCGTCGTTTAGTTCCCGCTCGTTAATTGTTAATTGTCAGGCGAGTTGGCGGTTCTGCGTCAAACTCCCGCCTCCACTGACGTTGCATTTCAACGGCATTATCAAACTTGAAAAACCATTTCACGCTACATTTTTGTTGCTCGAATGTCAAGCCATCTTGTTTTCTCAATACCGAGATGAAAGTACTAACATCTGATGAGACAGACCATAACACAACACTCGTAACTGAAATCGAACGACAATATCGATTTCTCGATACAACCTCACAAAGTGTGTTTACATCCTTCTGGCGGATTCTTTAGAGTGAACGTATGTAAGGCGTGAACTGTTCCGTGCGGAATGCAGTCTCTTTCGTCATGCTGTGTCGCTCTGAGATCCATTCTGTACTGCATTCCTTTGCATGAACCAGATCATAGATCAAGCTAGGCCGCGCCACGTCGTGATTTACGTGAATGTCTTAAAACAGTGCCAAAGTACAAACGTACTGTTCTGTGACGTACTGTTTCTTGTGACAGCAGACACAGGCGCAAACATCACCAAGCTAGAAAATATTCTAAATGCGAGTATCAGCATTTGTAGGTTCAATGACATCAAATTCCATCTAAATTTACATTCTGAGAACATTCTGTAATTATAGCAATAAATCTATTTGCGAAAATGACAATAATAAGACTCAAGATGAATCATAATTCCAAGCAATATAAAAAAACAATAATTATGAAACACTACCAGTCTGAAAATTACTTAAAGCTGCAGTAACATGAAATTATATTTGCGAAAAACGCAAATGTCGAAAATTAGGCTTTTTCATGCTGTAATATATCCTGCTGCACGATACTTAATGATTTATTTATCCGTTACTCATATCTTTTACCAGTGTCCATAATCGACATTTGTTAATAATTGGAATAAATAATCAACGCAATTTCATCTATGCTAATGTGTGCTAATTCGTGAAGAGTGAATTCATTTTCGTTTGAAACTTAATATTCGACGTTTTGTGGGATCACACGCTGATATCGCTCTTTCCACTAATGAATCCCCGTTAAAACTCGTCACAATCTCTGTATGCCGTGTAAACGACTACCACCAGTTTTCTCTTTTCCACTTCAATTGATGCTGATATTCCATCAAAGTTTGTTGCTCGTTCTGATTTGAATGTCAGATTTCAATCATCATGACGTCTAACTGTTTTATTTACATGAATTGGCATTCGGAATGTTCCGAGGAGATGAATTCGTCTTTCAGGCGGACTAAAAACACTAGTCACGCTATGGCTTTTGAACATGTTGGTGTGAACTAATGACTAATGTATTGCATAGCTATGATGAACTAAGTAAGTAGGTCTTCCGAATAATATAAAACGTATCATTTGTAATGAGCGTCTTTGCACGAATAATATTGTGAGCTGAGAACATTTTTGTCCGAAATTTTGTACTGATATTAGGTTAGCTAACTATACAGCTTCAATTATGTAGTCACCATTTTTGTAATTTGTCACGTTGAATTTACACAAATTTGTTTTAAATACTACCGTAAATTACTTTATGCCACGTGAATACTGTAATCAGCACCAGTTTACATAAGGGAAAGAATTCAAGTAGTTTTTGTCATTTGTCAACGCATTAAAAGCCGATTGATGGGTCAATGTAACTTAATAGCCTCCAGCTACCCTCATTCTCCACTGTAGTACAGGTATTTTTTTCCTCCACCGTTATGTAACATAACTCCTTAACATTCACAAGGAAGAGAAAGCTGTTACACATAAAACGATTTCACCTTTAAGTTTACTGCAAGAGAAAGGAGCGGCAAGCTGACTGATATCTTCAGTCACGGCTATACCAGAGTCGCTGTCTTCACTGCTCCTCTCTTCCTCATCTGGTAAACAGGCTACTACACATTGTATTATTTTTTAACTTAGTGCCGGAGTGCATAAAAATGATTAATCGGATCATATTGTATTCTCCGGGTTCACTGCTACCACCTCACAAAGTAAACAAGACTTGAAGAGAAAATCCTGAAAAGGGCGTCCCAGCGGACAACAACTGAACAGTGAAGATTACGGCTTGTTTACATTTTGTTTCAGATTAGAGCACGCACCGTAAATCAAGCCTACTTATAATCCACTGAACCAGAGGTAATTGGACAACCCCTGATGACGTTCCGTCTGTCTGTCTGCCTCAGTGTGCTTTCACTTTCCATTCTCCCTATGGTTTTGCTGCATCTGAACCCAATATTTGTCTTTCAGGCTGACTAAAAATATTAGTTGCTCTATGTATTTTCACCATCTACATCTACATCTAAATCCATACTCCGCAAGCCACCTGACGGTGTGTGGCGGAGGGTACCTTGAGTACCTCTATCGGTTCTCCGTTCTATTCCATTCTCGTATTGTTCGTGGAAAGAAGGATTGTCGGTATGCCTCTGTGCGGGCTCTAATCTCTCTGATTTTATCCTCATGGTCTCTTCGCGAGATATACGTAGGAGGGAGCAATATACTGCTTGACTCTTCGGTGAAGGTATGTTCTCGAAACTTTGACAAAAGCCCGTACCGAGCTACTGAGCGTCTCTCCTGCAGTCTTCCACTGGAGTTTATCTATCATCTCCGTAACGCCTTCGCGATTACTAAATGATCCTGTAACGAAGCGCGCTGCTCTCCGTTGGATCTTCTCTATATCTTCTATCAACCCTATCTGGTACGGATCCCACACTGCTGAGCAGTATTCAAGCAGTGGGCGAACAAGCGTACTGTAACCTACTTCCTTTGTTTTCGGATTGCATTTCCTTAGGATTCTTCCAATGAATCTCAGTCTGGCATCTGCTTTACCGACGATCAACATTATATGATCATTCCATTTTAAATCACTCCTAATGCGTACTCCCAGATAATTTATGGTATTAACTGCTTCCAGTTGCTGACCTGCTATTTTGTAGCTAAATGATAAAGGATCTATCTTTCTGTGTATTCGAAGCACATTACACTTGTCTACATTGAGATTCAATTGCCATTCCCTGCACCATGCGTCAATTCGCTGCAGATCATGTTAGTGAAAATTAATAACTAATGTACTAAGGCTAGTAGTGTCGGCATCGAATAAACTGACAACTCACAGTGAAACTATGAACTATCCATATCACTGACAGAATGTGCCAACAATGCCTGACGCACTGAAAAATTTGAAGACAGTTTCCTTCCTATTTAATACTAAGTTTCTATGTCTTGGGTACAATTTCCTGTCGTGACACTCATATTCAGGTATTGGGCAAAATAATGTATCTATGAAAGAAGATAAAACATTTGTTAGGAGGACATTTTCCTCCTTATGCATGAATTTTCTTATGCATGGACTATATTTTGTATTGGACATAGAATCGGCAAACGCAGGTTATGCAGAACAGTCAAGAGAGGAACTTACGTTTCACGCTATAAAAAGGTCGCTATTTCATGAAGTACCTTCGTAGGAGGATATCCACAGCTTGTCCGCCGAAATTGCTCACAAAGGTGTAGTTATATTAAGATCAGAGCACTGATGCGTGACATTAGCTGTTGTATTTCAATATATTGTTTACTGAATTAGAGTCAGATTATTTCAGAAACGTGAAAAAGAATATTCTGGTTTTATATACTAGAATTTGAACGGCATTTGGTGAAGATGGTCGTCCAGAATACTGATCTAATTTATCCGGTAACTCAGCGATGCAGGCACCAAATGGGCCTAAACCACTTTGCGACATTGCGTCCCAAACCGTTGCTAAACAGCCACCATGCTTCGCGATAGGACGAAGACATTCTTTATGAAAGGATTCTACAGGCGTCCTCCAAACATAAACGCGCCCATTATTGGGGAATAATATGAATGAGAATTCATTTGGCCAGATGATTTTCTCCAATTGCTGTCGTGTCCAGTTTGTGTGCTCGCGACAAAATTTCATCGTTCAGATAATTGGGTGGTGTAATCCATAATTTTAAATGGCCAATCTGTTACGAATTTTGGCCGCATACAGTTCACGTCACGTAAATTTTGAGCTCTGTGCCTCAGCTGTAGAGACGGAACCCGCATAGGATCACATTGTTGTCCGTTTCTCTGTCCGACTGTTAAGGACTCTTTTTCTCAAGAAACAATTACACGTATCAAGCTCAGATTTATGTCACATATTAAGGTCTATGGTCCTTTGACGCCGTAAAAATTTTGTGCTTCTAAGTCAATGCAATCAAAAGACACGGCCCTTTATGTCACATATTTTCAACACGAAAAATTCTCTCTTCAAAACCCTTCGGGAGCCTCCCCTTGAATTCCAAGTAGGAAAGAAACAACGTTTCACACTATAAGTAAAGGAAAAGTTCAGAAACTTTTTAATTTGTAATTATAAAACATGGTAATTTTTTTTATTTTTATCGGTCCGCCTGTTTTTCTGTCAGTCTGTTAAGATCCTTTTTTTCCATAGAACAGTTTGGCGTATCAAGTTCAAATTTATGCCACATACTTAAGTTTATGGTTCCTCCGCGGCGTAAAAACAATTAAACTTCTATGTCAATACGACGGTATTTTGAAATCTGTAAAATCACTCATCAAAACCTAAAGGATACTTTAAGTTCACATAGAGTCATGAAACTCGACAAGAAGCAAGTTTCCACAGTACTAGTATATAAAAAAAAATATTTCTCTCTCTACATAAATAAAATTAAGTCCCTACTTCGGCCTAGTCAGATATTTTGATACGGCCTTGGAATTCCTGGGATCATTATCTTTCCAGTACTGATATCGATAACAAGCAAAAATCGTTGAGATTCTCAATTCCTAGAATCGCGAGTCCTACTCGCCCTTGAGCAATTTTTTTTTTTTTTATGATACAGCCACCTGTAGATGTGTAGATGTTGTCCAGGTGGTTCTTATCTTTACAAGCGAATTTTCATAAATAAGTAAAATATGAACCGACCACTGTTAATAATGCTGCTTATTTGGAACAAATAGTAGCGTCACCTGTTTCAAACGTAGTATTTTTTCCAAACAAATAGCACTATTAATAGAGGTTCGTTTCTATTTAAATATAGGAATTAACGTGTATTTTCAGACAGCTATAGTATCACCATGTCAGTTTTCGAGAAAATAAATTATGTTTTTATTTCTGGCCCAAATCTGCGTAAGACGTTAACAGCTCCATCGGCCATCTTTGATTTTCGGTCGTTATTGTTCTTGGTATATAATGTTTTCTTTTCTTTTATAAAGGCTGTAATATAGACACTGTACTTCTACTGACACAAATGAGGTTTGGAGTTTTTTTATTTTTTTTCTGAGATGTCGCTAAGACGAGGCCCATCCATATTGCCTCTTTTCCAATACGACAGAAGACATAAAAAAGTTTTAACACCTCAATATGCTTCAAATCCGACTGCTGGTAGCGCACTAATATATTTACATTCTCACCCATTAGGTGGCACATTTCAACATTAGACAAGTAAAGCTCCTGAGAGCTTCACTGGAAGACTGGAGTATAAAACATGTTTCCTTTGGATACTGGTGTTGCACAAGTGTTCATATTATGATGCTCAGCCTCTTTATGGCTGCCTAAATGCACTTCCCATGAAAGCCGTCGACATGGATAGCGGAGAGTTCAGGGCCAAATCGAAGGTGGACTTGAATCCCTGTGTAATCTGAGTCGGAGAAATCGATGTGCACCGCTTGTATTACGAAATTTCACATTTTAAATTTTACTACTGCTTAAGTTTATGTTTGCCTGTCTCCTTATAACTACGTCTACACACGGTAGGCTGTTTTCTTGCTGTTGATAAATGACTATTTATTACTAGTGAGACCTGCATGTAACCAGTCATGGGACTGAAGACCACGCCGGCCAGAGTGGTCGAGCGGTTCTAGGCGCTACAGTCTGGAACCGAGCGACCGCTACGGTCGCAGGTTCGAATCCTGCCTCGGGCATGGATGTGTGTGATGTCCTTAGGTTAGTTAGGTTTAAGTAGCTCTAAGTTCTAGGGGACTTATGACCTCAGCAGTTGAGTCCCATAGTGCTCAGAGCCATTTGAACCATTTGAACTGAAGACCACAGCAACAACGTGGAGAAAATTAAATATACGTACCATTTGTCGCTTGCAGTTTTTTTCGTGAAAATGGCAAACTCGTACAGTATACTTTTTTTAAAAATATTGATAGGAATTGTCGAATTCAGTCTGAGGTTCCCACTGCCTTGTCTGATACGCCAAGGGTGTCTGGTCTACGTCTATTCCACTCATCATCAAATTAACAACGAAATACGCAACAATACTTCATCCATGCTTGCCAAATGCCGCCTGAGTTGTCAGAATGCGCAGTCGTTCCTACACAACCACGATATTATTGCACTTGGCCTCCCGTGGCTTCTATCAGAAACATGCGATGACCTTACAGTGAACAAGGACGGTTGTGACTAATGAAAACAAATCCCACTGCCAATGCTTTCAGGTCAGATGTGCGTGTGCCATCACGTGGTTCAGCATGTCCTCGTGAAATATCACGATAAAAACTAAGGATAATCCGACCGAAGCTCCCTCACTCCCAGGTGCAATTATATTGTGGTCGACTGACACCTGTATTCGACATAGTACCATATGTTTGTTTTCGGTTGACGTCTAGTTAAATCACTGTGGAATATTTTTGATCTATTCATAGGTATCTTTCGTAATTCTGATTGAAATTTGCCTTAATATATTGCTACATTTTAAGAAGATAGGAAATTTTTATACTTTTTCTCAGGTTCTTAGCCAAGTATATCAGGAAGGTTTTGAGATACACATATGGAACCAGAAACTGTTGGCTCCTCAAAACGATAGTTGCTTTACTTAAATCAGACAATTAGTCCCTAAGATACATTATAGGTTTTGGGCTCATCTCGTATCCATAAAGACACAAATCTCTGGTTCAGTTTCTGTGTGTGGATGATATTTGTTATCTTAAGGTGGAAGAAATATTATCCATGCCGTTTTATTCTGTCCACACTGCATATCAGCCAACAAATGGAACAGTGGATGTCTGCTGTCAGAAGCTTGAACTTCACGTATATCTGGCACAATGAAGAAAGTTTACTGTCGCTGAACACTTCCAACAAACGAATCACTCCATGGAGTAAGGTACTATTAAAATTTTCAAACAGACTCTTAGTTTCTGGATCAGAGTCTTAGAGACACGACTGAGATTAATTTGGAGAAGCATAGGTGCCAGAAATTATCTGAGCAAGGCATGGGATCCAGTAAAAGGTCATATCAAATCATAAACAGGAAAATTAGGCACTGATACACCAGCAGTGCTCGAGGGAACGAAGCATCTACAGAGGGCCTCATGTGGGCGAGTAGAGCTTGGAAGTGGACAGCGTACAGAACAATCAAGCCTAAACCACAGAAAGATGAAGGGAGTGCATAATCGAAAGGAACTACAGCCTTCTCAGGCTTCATTGCGTCAAGGAGCACCTGGTGATGGCCACGAGCTACACCGTTGAAACACTGCGCCAAGAAGAAATGATAGTTCGGCAGCAAACCTGCATTATCCACCATCAACGCCAGATACGAAATCTTATATTTCATATTCCATTCTATACCCTAATTTCATATACATGTGATGTCTGTTCACTCAGACAAGTCGAAAAGAATAGACACCATACTGATCCAGCAGTCTTTATGAATTAAGACACAAAGGACTTACAGACGTTGGCAACTGGACATTGAGTGAAATCATTTGGTAAAGTTGAAAACTTAGAGTCGGATACAAACCCGGGTCTTCTGTTTACTAAGCAGTTGTTCCGACCACTAACCCATATACACATACATCTACATCCATACTCCGCAAGCCACCTGACGGTTTGAGGCGGAGGGTACCTTGAGTACCTCTATCGGTTCTCCCTTCTATTCCAGTCTCGTATTGTTTGTGGAAAGAAAGATTGTCAGTATGCCTCTGTGTGTGCTCTAATCCCTCTGGTTTTATCCTCATGGTCTCTTCGAGAGATATACGTAGGAGGGAGCAATATACTGCTTGACTCCTCAGTGTAGGTATGTTCTCGAAACTTCAACCAAAGCCCGTACCGAGCCACTGCGCGTCTCTCTTGCAGAGTCTTCCACTGGAGTTTATCCATCACCTCCGTAACGCTTTCGCGATTGCTAAATGATCCTGTAACGTAGCCCGCTGCTCTCCGTTGGATCTCCTTTATCTCATCTATCAAACCTATCTGGTACGGATCCCACACCGATGAGCAGTATTCAAGCAGTGGGTGAACAAGTGTACTGTAACCTACTTCCTTTGTTTCCGGACTGCATTTTTTTAGGATTCTTCCATTGAACAGAGTGGTCACTGCAATTTTATGGCCTAACCTAGCACACCTCCTGTCAGAAGCAAATTCTCAACTTATCCATATACTATGAATTTAATGTCTCTTGACAATTATCCTCATTACTTGGCGGCATTTCACCGATCCCGTAAGACTTAGAGTATGGTGTGCATCTTCACTGAAGAGACCATTGGCCATATCGCCTTAATTATATCCAAGATCTGTAATTCTTCTGTCTGGTAAATTCGTGGTGGACGTAACAAGGGAACTTCCCCATCTCACCCCCCTCAGATTTAGTTATAAGTTGGCACAGTGGATAGGCCTTGAAAAACTGAACGCAGATCAATCGAGAAAACAGGAAGAAGTTGTATGGAACTATGAAAAAATAAGCAAAATATACAAAATGAGTAGTCCATGCACAAGATATGCAACATCAATGATAGTTTCAGCTGAGGAGCGCCGTGGCCCCGTGTTTAGCGTGAGCAGCTGCGGAACGAGAGGTCCTTGGTTCAAGTCTTCCCTCGAATGAAAAGTTTAATTTTTTATTTTCAGACAATTATTATCTGTACGTCCGTCCGTCCGATGCAAGGTAACTGCGCCGTAGTATGGGGACGCTACAACTAAACAAACATCGAAACACACGACGTCAGTCGACTACAGCGCAAAAACGTTAAAAACATATGTTTTGACAGAGCACAGGGAAAACTGTGCGACTGTGAAACTGTTGCACTCATTTGTTGCAGTTTATGTGACGAACTCTTATGTTTTCATCACTTTTTTTTGGGAGTGATTATCACATCCACAAGAAAACCTAAATCGGGCAAGGTAGAAGAATCTTTTTACCCATTCGCCAAGTGTACAAGTTAGGTGGGTCGACAACATATTCCTGTCATGTGACGCACATGCCGTTACCAGTGTCGTATAGAATATATCAGATGTGTTTTCCTGTGGAGGAATCGGTTGACCTATGACCTTGTGATCAAATGTTTTCGGTTCCCATTGGAGAGGCACGTCCTTTCGTCTACTAATCACACGGTTTTGCGTTGCGGTCGCAAAACACAGACACTAAACTTATTACAGTGAACAGAGACGTCAATGAACGAACGGACAGATCATAACTTTGCGAGCATAAAGAAAGTAAAATTTTCACTCGAGGAAAAACTTGAACCAAGCACCTCTCCTTCCGCAGCTGCTCACGCTAACCACGGGACCACGGCGCTCCGGAGCTCTCACTCTCCTTGATGTTGCCTATCTTGCGCATGGACTACTCAGTTTGCATATTTTGCTTATTTTTTCATAGTTCCACATAACTTGTTCCTGTTTTCTCGATTGATCTGTGTTCAGTTTTTCAAGGCCTATCCACTGTGCCAACTTATAACTAAATCTGAGGGGGTTCGATGGGGAGGTGGACACGAATTCTAGGCCTATCCACTGTGCGAACTTATAACTAAATCTGAGGGGGTTCGATGGGGAGGTGGACACGAATTCTTACATTGCATATTTCACTCGAGATATTGAACTCGAGGTCACATCGCGTATTAGATTCTGTCAAGAATATTCATGCCAGCCACATGCGAAAATCGTAGTATTATGTCGTTTCTGTCGTTGCTAATGAGACTCAGTTATAGTCACATTTTGTGTCCTTCAGCAGTCGCAAGAAAACTTTGTTACAGCCACACGCCAGCTGCTGACTAGGAACGGCACGCCTTACAGTGATTACACATTACATCTGGATCCTCTCAGAACCATCCACCAAACGAGAGCAGCAGACAGGCTTACGCGGCGATGACTGCCGGGGCACTTGGCGCCGCGGCGACTTGCCAGGGCGGCCTGGGACAATGGTGGTTTAATTACGCGCCAAAAACGCGGCGGCGAGAGCTCTAATGAATTCCGGCCAGCCTGCAAACATCAGCAGGACAGCGGCGGCAGGGAGGGAGGCGGGCTGCGCGACCGGCTGCGAGGGGCCCAGCTGACGCCGGCGCCCGGGGGTCGCGCCGGCCCATGCGGAAAAAATCGCCCGCCCGCTGCTGCCGCTGCCTCTGCCGCTGGCGACGCGCGGCGTGGCGTCCGTCAGGCGCGGAAGCCAGCCTGCGGGCAGAGAGCCGGCCTCGCAGCAGTGCCGGCCGGCTGGCTCGCGTGTTTGCTGAGCCGAGAGGCTCCCAGCAGTGCCACTGTCCTGCCCCCGGCATCTGCCCTTTACCCGTGATTTCAGGCTATTCCGTATATGTATTCTATCAGGTCGAGAGCATTCCGGAAAGTGGATATATGGTCAACGTCTAGACTTTAATTTCAGTAACACATGATGGAAGAAGTCGATTGCAATTTACTACATTTACTTATTTATCTATGTATCAGAGTCCATCGGACTATGTGAGCCAAAGCTACTTTGTCATGGAACAAGACAGCAAATAATTTACAGCTCAATAATGGTTCATATCTTGAAGTAGGACGCAGGAGGTTGCCCTACAATGTCAATGAAAAGGAAAGAGGTTTGTATGTACATGTACATGTGTGTGAAATCTTATGGGACTTAACTGCTAAGGTCATCAGTCCCTAAGCTTACACACTACTTAACCTGAATTATCCTAGGGACAAACACACACACCCATGCCCGAGGGAGGACTCGAACCTCCGCCGGGACCAGCTGCACAGTCCATGACTGCAGCGCCTTAGAGTGCTCGGCTAATCCCACGCGGCAAAAGAGGTTTGTATCTGACTGGTGTCATGTAAAGTAACAGGGTGCCACAGGGTTCTGTTTTGGGTCCATTGCTTCTTTTTTATATTTATAAACGATCTGCCAATACACATGTCAGATGACCGAAAAAGTTTTATTTCTCTAGACGACACAATTGTTATTGTGGAAGACAAGGAATGTAATAAAAATGTTATGACTAATAGGGTAATCAGTATCATCAGCATGTGGCTTTTAAAGAAGTCAATTACGTACCGGTGACCTCCCAATTATGTCGATCGTTTTCAATTCTTAAGATTCAGGATACGTATAATGCTTTCCTTGAAATATTGCATTGCAGACCTTGGGCAGAAATCGTTTGCTGCTAACTTCACTGTAAGTATCATCTCCATTTTTCTGTTACTTAAAAATGATCGCTTCTTTACTTTGCTTTCACCACTCTGTTACCTTGTATGGTGTTATATTTTGTGCCAATTGTCTGCACTCATCAAGCATAGTCTTAAACCAGAAAAGGGCACTCAGACATTTATGGTGTCAGATTATTAGTTTCCTACACGTATGTACGTAAAAAAAATTACAATCTCAAACTAAACAAAAATTAGTCCACTCTTTTGTTCTAGAACGTCTTTACTACTGTGGCGTAGTTCAGTGGAGCACAGATAATAAAAATTCGAGATGACTCAAGCTGGCTGCCGATACTTATGTCAGATGCGTGTGCAACATCTGGCTGTTTGATCGCTGCAGTCTTAGCTATGCTCAGTTAGTCTGGTTCAAATGGCTCTGAGCACTATGTGACTTAACATCTGAGATCATCAGTCCCCTAGACTTAGAACTACTTAAACCTAATTAACCTAAGGACCGTAGCGGTCGCGCCGTTCCAGACTGAAGCGCGTAGAACCGCTCGGCTACAGCGGCGGGCAGGTAGTCTGGTTGTAACAAGCTAAGCAAAGCCGTTTATGCAACCTCTGTTTATTTTACTGGTGCCCTCAGTACCTCTCTGCAGAAATAAAATACCTATCATCATCCCATAACTGCAATACCGTATTGCATACCTATAATCATCTTGCCTTCTCGATTTACCCATTTGAGTAAGGAATAAGCCACTCTGTAAACTGAGTCTCATGCAAAACCTATCTGCATTCAATAGGAAATTAAAGTTTTATCGTTGTCATATCTACGCTCTCAGCATATCCAGCCACTTTCCATCTGTCCAACAGGAAACGACTGCATCTGTTGCACTGTAAAGGAACCCATTTTTTCCTATCCCTGTCTGTTTCTGTTTTCTTCCTCCCATTTCATTTATGTATCTCAGCCTAATACTGCTCACCTTTCCTCTGATGTGTAAAGTTATTCCCCACGTAGGTAAGAAATTTATGTAATGAACATTGGGAGGTCACCGGTACTGTAAGCATAGGGTAAGCCATTGCAAATGTGAAATGCTGGTACACTGTTAACCGCTGTAACCGCCACAACGTCAAATGCAATCATGCAAACGTGCATGCATTGTGTTGTACAGCTCCCGGATGTCAGTTTGAGGGATGGAGTTTCATGCCTGTTGCCCCTGGTCAGTCCTTTCACGGAAACATAACATTTTTTTTGGATGACGCTGGAGTTCTCGTCCAATAATGCCACATGTATGCTCTGTTCGAGACATTTCTGGTGAACAACATGTCAACACTGTGTAGAGCATATTGGGTTACAACAACGACATGTGAGTTAGTGTTATCCTGTTGGAAAACATCCCCTGGGATGCTGCTCATGAATGGCAGCACAACAGGTGCAATCAACAGGCTTACATACAATTTCGCAGTCTGGGTTCATGGGATAAAGACGACAGTGCTCCTGTTTTCATAGAAAATCGCACCCCAAACCATAACTTTAGCTGTAGGTCCAGTTTGTATAGCACACAGCCCCTCAACTCGCCTCCTCTTAACCAAGACACATTCATCACTGGCGCCGAGGCAGAAACAGCCTTTATCAGAAAACCGAATAGACCTCCACCCTGCCCTCAAACGAGCTATCGGTTGACATAATTGAAGTCACAAATGGCGGTTTTTTTGGGGACAGTGGAATGCTCGTTAAATGGCGTCTGACTCGGAGCTGTGCTTCAAGTAACTGATTTGTAACACATCGTTGTGTCACAGTGGTGTCGATTGCTGCTCAAATTGCTGCTGCAGAGACACTGTGATGTGCAAGAGCTATATGCTGAACTCGATGTGAAACGTCCCCTTAGCAAAATTATAAATGACTGTGCTTAAACAGACACAATATTTTTAGCGCAACGCAATCTGACTTTCAAAAAATCCCTACAAAAGAATGGCCCTCACTAACAATAACCTATCCCTTTCATGAATCACTTACCTCACAAAAATCTTCGTTACTCGAGCTACTGCAATGCAGCGAGCGCCACTACTACCAGCTAAATAAAAGATTCTAACTACTGAAATCACTAACGACTGATAGGCATAGTTAGCAAATGTAAGATTTTGATAGAGAACAAACAATGTATTTACCTTAACAGTGTTCAAAAGTCATAATATATATATCAGTTCATAACATCCAGTATTACAAATTTACCCTCTCTGATGTACACACGCCCAGATCATCCGCTCTCAAAACTCCGCCATCTCTCTCCCCACATCCACCACTGCTGACGGCTCACCTCCGACTGCGCAACGCTACGCGCTGTTAACAGCCAACTGCCCAACACTACAATAGCGACTATTCCTACAGTGCCACCCAGCCACAGACTGCATACAGCACAGCCAGTGATTTTCATACAGAGCGCTACGTGGCGTTACCAACATAAAAACCTAAACAGCCTACTTACAGATGGTCTTCCCTCTCGGTAGTGCCACGTGGCCTTCCGGACTCCATTCTTCTTGCGACCGTACATTCTCGTGATCACCGCTGCCAGCAATCGTGTACAGGGGCTACGTTCCTTACAGATCTTTCTGCAGTATCAAAGCCGGCCGCGGTGGCCGTGCGGTTCTAGGCGCTCCAGTCCGGAGCCGCGCTGTTGCTACGGTCGCAGGTTCGAATCCTGCCTCGGGCATTGGTGTATGTGATGTCCTTAGGTTAGTTATTTTTAAGTAGTTCTAAGTTCTAGGGGACTGATGACCACAGCAGTTGAGTCCCATAGTGCTCAGAGCCATTTGCACCATTTTTTTGCAGTATCAAAGCAGGAACATCCAGCTTCTTGTAGCCCTATTACACGATTTTGTTCACACTCAGTGAAGTGTTGACACTGGTGCTTTTCTCGTGTTAAAGGCAGTCTTGACTAACATCAACACCACGTCCGATCTAAAAGGGAGCAAATGCTCACGACCATTTTACCGTGTTTCGACCGATTTCCGCTAGCCCGGAAAGGATGTCAACGTTAACGTAAGGAGGGCTATGCGTGAAGCGTTCATTGAACTCGAAAGTAAAATTCTATGTACTGACATGACAGAAAATCCTAGGAAGTTCTGGTCTTACGTTAAATCAGTAAGTGGCTCGAAACAGCATGTCCAGACACAACGGGATGATGATGGCATTGAAACAGAGGATGACACGCGTAAAGCTGAAATACTAAACACCTTTTTCCAAAGCTGTTTCACAGAGGAAGACCGCACTGCAGTTCCATCTCTAAATCCTCGCACAAACGAAAAAATGGCTGACATCGAAATAAGTGTCCAAGGAATAGAAAAGCAACTGGAATCACTCAATAGAGGAAAGTCCACTGGACCTGACGGGATACCAATTCGATTCTACACAGAGTACGCGAAAGAACTGTCCCCTTCTAACAGCCGTGTACCGCAAGTCTCTAGAGGAACGGAGGGTTCCAAATGATTGGAAAAGAGCACAGATAGTCCCAGTCTTCAAGAAGGGTCGTCGAGCAGATGCGAATAACTATAGACCTATATCTCTGACGTCGATCTCTTGTAGAATTTTAGAACATGTTTTTTGCTCGAGTATCATGTCATTTCTGGAAACCCAGAATCTACTATGTAGGAATCAACATGGATTCCGGAAACAGCGATCGTGTGAGACCCAACTCGCTTTAATTGTTCATGAGACCCAGAAAATATTAGATACAGGCTCCCAGGTAGATGCTATTTTTCTTGACTTCCGGAAGGCGTTCGATACAGTTCCGCACTGTGGCCTGATAAACAAAGTAAGAGCCTACGGAATATCAGACCAGCTGTGTGGCTGGATTGAACAGTTTTTAGCAAACAGAACACAGCATGTTGTTATCAATGGAGAGACGTCTACAGACGTTAAAGTAACCTCTGGCGTGCCACAGGGGAGTGTTATGGGACCATTGCTTTTCACAATATATATAAATGACCTAGTAGATAGTGTCGGAAGTTCCATGCGGCTTTTCGCGGATGATGCTGTAGTATACAGAGAAGTTGCAGCATTAGAAAATTGTAGCGAAATGTAGGAAGATCTGCAGCGGATAGGCACTTGGTGCTGGGAGTGGCAACTGACCCTTAACATAGACAAATGTAATGTATTGCGAATACGTAGAAAGAAGGATCCTTTATTGTATGATCATATGATAGCGGAACAAACACTGGTAGCAGTTACTTCTGTAAAATATCTGGGAGTATGCGTGCGGAACGATTTGAAGTGGAATGATCATATAAAATTAATTGTTGGTAAGGCGGGTACCAGGTTGAGATTCATTGGGAGAGTGCTTAGAAAATGTAGTCCATCAACAGAGGAGGTGGCTAACAAAACACTCGTTCGACCTATACTTGAGTATTGCTCATCAGTGTGGGATCCGTACCAGATCGGTCTTACGGAGGAGATAGAGAAGATCCAAAGAAGAGCGGCGCGTTTCGTCACAGGGTTATTTGGTAACCGTGATAGCGTTACGGAGATGTTTAATAAACTCAGGTGGCAGACTCTGCAAGAGAGGCGCTCTGCATCGCGGTGTAGCTTGCTCGCCAGGTTTCGAGAGGGTGCGTTTCTGGTTGAGGTATCGAATATATTGCTTCCCCCTACTTATACCTCCCGAGGAGATCACGAATGTAAAATTAGAGAGATTAGAGCGCGCACGGAGGCTTTCAGACAGTCGTTCTTGCCGCGAACCATACGCGACTGGAACAGGAAAGGGAGGTAATGACAGTGGCACGTAAAGTGCCCTCCGCCACACACCGCTGGGTGGCTTGCGGAGTATCAATGTAGATGTAGATGTAGATGTAGATGAAGGAGATTTTTGTTCGGCCTAAGATAATTGGTTGGGGTTTCCCTAATCTTGCCAAATAGTGATGGCTAAAGCCAACATAGCTGGCTTAGTGAAAAATTTCGTCTTGATGGTGGTCTGCAGAAACGATTCTTAATTGTCTGCTAGGGGCAGCGCCTGACAGAATTGCTGTAAGAAGGGGAAAGGGAAGGGCTAATGGCAATGCCTACTTTTGATTCTGGTTTCCTGATTGCCCAAAATGCCCATATGTTCAACAATTTCGTGAAGGAGTAGGGAGCCCATGAAATCGAGGCAGTCGGCGGTCTCTGTAGCATGGAGAGGTCGTGTGCCCTCTGCGGCTGAGATGGTATTCTGGGAGTGTATTTTGCGAGTTTGGGTAGTGAGTGCATTACGGAAGACTCAGAGCATTGATGTCACTTTTTCATGGGCGGGCAGCGATTTCTCCTTAACTATTTTCCAGCTGTGCTTTGTAAGTGGTGATAAATAAGCTATAAGACAGGAAAAGCGACACACCACGAACGAATTATCCGAATGGTACTGATATATTTAGACATGATAAATATGCACACACAAACGCATGATTACAATTTCAACAAAACTGGATGATTTATTCAAGAGAAAAAGCTTCACAAACTGAGCAAGTCATTAAGGCGTTGGTCCATCTCCAGCCTTTACGCAAACAGTTTCTCGGCTTGGCATCGAATGACACAGTTGTTTGATGTCCTCCTGAGGGATATCTTGCCAAATTATGTCCAACTGGCGCGTTACATCGCCAAAACCCCGAACTGGTTTGAGGCCCCTCCCCATGATGCTCCAAACGCTCTCATTTGCAAAGAGATCCAGAGCTATAGCTGGCCAAGATAGGGATTGACAAGCATGAAGACAAGCAGTGGAAATGTTCGCCTTATGCGAAATATAATCCCCAATTGGCTTCCCATGAAGGGCAACAAAACTTGGCGTCTAATATCGTCGTTTTGTCGCTGTACTGTAAGTGTGCCGCGGATGACCACAAAAGGTGTCCTGCTGAGAAATGAAATCGCACCCAAACCATCGCTCCTGGCAGCCGGGCCATATGGCGGCCGACAGTCAGGTTGGTCTCCCAATTCTGCCTAGCCGTTTCCGGACACGTTTCCGCTGGTCATCAGGGTTCATTCTGAAGCAGGACTCACCTCTGAAGACAATTCTGCTACAGCCAATGAGATTCCCGGCGGAATGTGCCCGATACCACTGCAAAGGGGCTTGTTGGTAGAAAGAGTTAAATGGCAGCCGGCGTACGGGGCTTCCTGCTAATGGTAGTTGTCTTCATTGAAACACTAATTGCAAGTCGGATCGGTGATAATGATGAAACCGATGCTTTGAATGTCTCTCTGATGATTGCTCGGTCCTCTCGTTCAATCGTCTCTCCAGGTCGACTGCTTCTATCTCCAGCTGTGTTCGGCCATGGTCCACCCATTCCTGCCAACATCGCCATATAGTGGCACCACTCCTACTTTAGTGTCGAGCGATTACTCCAACCGGCTTCATTGAGCCCAACTACATGTTCTCTCTCAAATGCTGACATTTGCGTATGTTATCCACACGTTTTCCTGTGAAACATTGTTGCTGTTCAACTGAGTACAAGGACTGATATTCGCAAAAACTTAATCCCTAATATCGGCATGTCTTCTGTCTACTGTCCTTGTCAGCTGTGGGGCGAAATAGCGCTGCAGCGTCACACATTCGTCCACTGGCAGCCAAAGTTTACAATTTTTAATTTTTCCGTCGATATCTGTAGTATGAATATCAATTTCTAATCAATTTCTATAACTCCATCGTGGTGCGTCACTTTTTTGTGTTAGAGAGTAATAATTGCAGGCTTGCGCAGTTACATAAGGCCTCTGTGGAAATGGGTGATTTTAACTAGCTGGGAGTGGCAGTCAGACAAAAAGTGATGAACTTACCTACGGTAATGCGATACTAAAAATTTCATTTGTATCACTGCACAGCTGAGGGTAATGTTTTTGAGTGACCTTTTCCCTGTTAATATTGAAGTGCGTTCCCGTTAGTTTGTCATGTAACTCCAGAATGACATTTTCACTCTGCTGCGGAGTGTGCGCTGATATGAAACTTCCTGGCAGATTAAAGCTGTGTGCCGGACCGACGCTCGAACTGAGCACTTTTGGCTTTCGCCGGCAAGTGCTCTACCAACTTTCTTTTTTATTATTTTTTTTATTTTTTTGACGACATGTGAACCCGGATTTCCCGCTTTTCCCGAACGCTCGCCTCAACCGTATTTTTGTTTTCCTTTTATGTCTTTTTTATGCTACCCCTTTTATTATTTTATAAAAAAAATGATGAAGAGTAAAGTGGTCAGTTCTGAGCTGGTGGAGACAGGGTGGGCAGGAGTCCAAACCCGAGGCTTGGCCACTATGCCTCCCCTTCCCATACCTGAATCACTCCCCTCTAGTTTTTTTTTTTTTTTTTTACCGGGAGCAAGGTAAGTAAACAAAATATCTTTATTTGTACAGGCGTAAATACAACAGAAATGCCATCATTCCGGCGGAATCAACACGAGACATTACACTCGAAAATGCTAGCGAAAGTCTTTATTAAGAAAGTGTCGGAAAAAATAATAACAATAAACTGAAGTAAGCTAAAAGGTGTGAGGCAATAGACGAAAACGGAAGAAGGTGCCGGGATATGATAAGACTTGCAGGCAATTGCCCGGCAGATGGAGTGTGGAGAAAGTGGGCAGGTGTCAAACATGCGAGGCCGGGCCACTGTGTCCCAGGTACACCAGGAAGAACTGCCCGAAAGGTGGGTAGAAGGGGACAGTAGAGTTGGGGGAACCACCAGCGTGCTCTGGTATAGTGCATAAAAGAAAGGAGGCGCTGATCCATGCGCCTACTCCACTGTGGGTTACGATATAGAAAGTAGCTCAGATCTCAGCAAGGGGTTGGGGTGGGGGAGGGGTGGGGGGCAGGAGAGTCGTCCACGTTTTTCACCATCCTGCTGAGCGGAGGTGACGTAAACATCGAATGTAGGTAATTGGCGAAGAAGGAGCGGTAGCGCGGTCGGTGCTCGACTTCACTGTGCGCGGTTTGTATGTACCGCCAGGAATCAAGGCCTGATTTGTCGCCATGATTATACATGTAGGTGATCGTCCAGCCCCTGACCCACACAATCGCATTATTTTTGGTGCGACGAAATAAGTATCTTCAGGATGGAGAAAAGTCCATGGGTCAATCGAATCCGACGGAACGCGGAGGTAACGGGCAACAAACTATCGACGAAGTTTCAAGGCGTCACTGGTAGCAGCAAAAGTCAGTTGGTTGACATCGTCATCTATGAGGTGGCAACAAAGCGGAGAGTCCGATTGCGTGAAGACGTTGATTTGTGGCAAATGTATGTGAGCATAACTGAAGTCGACGATGAAATGAGAAATGTACGTCAGATGGTGTTTGATGTGTCCCCCTGGTACTGGTGGCGTTGTGACCGCGGGCATAAGAATTGCCAGCAAGCTGCGCCTAAGACAGAGGCCCCCGTTCCATTCCTTGTGCATGTACAAGAGCACCGCTCGGAGTCACACATTGACAAGGACGAGGCCTCCCGCTCGCGGGGGAGGGTGAGCGTTTCGCAACGGACCTTAAAGAGAGTACCGGCCATAAGAAAGTATCCGAAAGCAGCCTGGAGGCTGCGTCCCAATAAGTGATGGCAGCGGGTGTGCCTGTGACACGTGGACCATTCTGGACGCCGCATGTTCACTGAGTTATTGCACAAGTTGTAGAGAATGCAGTCGGCGGAGGAGATTTTGTCGCACCGCCCTGCGGATAATTTAGAGTGCACGGCGAAAATTGATGGCAGCGGAGCGGCGCACGATGGAGGTGAAAATGATACTTGCATTGTCTGTACACGTGTGGGAGGTGCTAAGTTGTCGTGTGAGAGGCCACGTCCAATGGACATCGCCGTAGATTTAGCCACATACTTGTTACTGCCCGCTGCAGTTCCGTACGTTGATATCAAATAAAGCACCGTTTCTGTTTCATTACGTGAGTGGACCAAGAGGAGGAGTTCGTCCGCATATGCACGACACCGAAAACTGTGCTGTCGCAGTGAGGGACCAGAAAGATGGCTCGTCAGACTCCCGATGAGTGGCTCCAGGTTTATTGCATAGAGTAGGTTTGAAAGTGGGCAACCTTGCCTTATGAAACACCGGATCGTCCCTGATCCCGTCACACGCCCGTTGACCTGAATCAGCGATTTGGCGGTGCCGTACAGGCGCCGGATGGCATTGATAAAGGCGGGCGGAAAACCAATTAGGCTCATTACTGAGAGCAGAGAACGACGCCTCACCTTGTCGAATGCGCTGTCAAAATCAATGGCAACTAATGCAAGCCGCTGCCAGAGCAATTAAATCACGACATTCTCCTGTGGCCGTTTGTATATTAACTGAGCCACCCGTGGTTTTTCTGTTCCGGGAATAGAATGCTAGTCAGGATCTTGCAGCATCGCGGCGCCAAGAGTCGTGTAGAAGTTTTATAGTCTGCATTAAGCAATCAGAGGACGGTAGTGTGCTGTCGTCACTCCCGGTGTCGGTTTGTGGATGGGTACAATAATTCCCGGACAAAGGACAGCGGTGCGGCGTTTCCCATCGTTGTCAGTTCATGAAACATCGTCGTCCACCGTGACGCCTCTACAGCGAGGAAAGCACGATAAAATTCTGTCGGTAATCCGTCGACACCAGATGACTTATTCAGAGCACCTTTTTTGATTGCATCGTGGACTTCGTCGGGCGTAACTGGCTCCATCAGCTCGTCCGCTTCGTCGCTGGCGAGGTTGTGAGTTACGTGTGGTAACACAAACTCCTCAAAGCAGTTGTTGGTAGTCTCCTCCTGGCACATTGTGCGGTATTGATCTACAAAGGCACTGACGATTTCGGCCTGGCAAGTGACTTGCTGGGCGCGACAGGTATAGATCTCGGTGATGATTCGTCGTCGTCGGTGTTTCCCATCGGAAGTGATATGATGCATGGTGGGATGATCTTCTTCAGGCGAATCCTAACATCGGGTCCACACCATTGCCCCCTGAAGTCTACGGTGTGTCAACGTTACAATTTGTACCTTAATACTGCTGCGTTCTCCCTGGGTTTCAGGGGTGGGCGACTGGGCGTCCAGGCCGCAGAGATCGGCGTAGAAATAGGGTGCCGGCGACACGCTATTACTTCATTGCCATACTGAATCAAGGTACGTCGAATGGCAGGTTTGGCACATTTCAGCCAGTGCAGTGCTTACGTAAGCGACGTTAACCGGTGGCCCATGTCTCGGTAAACACGTTCAATACATTCGGGATCATGAAGATGGGAGGTGTTTAGCCTCCACCGTGCACGACTGCGCCAGTCCACTTGTTGCGGGAGGAGAATGTTGCAGATATAGGCACAGTGGTCCGAAAAGGACAATGGCCAAAGTTCTCCACCTTGGACTGCAGATGTGAGTTCCCGAGAGAGGTAAATCCTATCAAAGGGGCTCGCGGAGTGACTCGTCTGGTAAGTATGTCCAGGTGCGTCGCCGTGTCGAACTTCCCTTCTGTCGCGGAGCAACAGACCACGGACGACAAAACGCAGTTCTTGACAGGTGTTGTAGTGGGGCGTTTGGTCCTTAGGATGCAGGACACAATTAAAATCACCCCCAAGCAAGTAATGGTCACAGTGTCCAAGAAACAAAGGGGAGATTTCTTCTCAATAGAAGCGTGCCCTGTCGCGTCTGCAGGTGGAGCCCGACGGAGCGTAAATGTTGACAATATGCGTCCCCTTGACGGTGACGGCCATGCCTCTGGCGGATGAAAGGTACGTGATATCAGCCACCTGAGTGCCTTCTCTGGCGTAGATGGCTACGCCAAGTCCCTCGTGGTCACCAGGAGAAGGATAAGTGCTATATCCCGCGACGTCTGGAAGTGCGGCCAAGTGTACTTCCTGTAGTAATGCGATGTCGATGTCCGATGTCCATATTATCTCTCGCAGCAGTTGAATTTTCACGGGCAGCTAATGGTGTTAGTGTTGATCGTCGCTGCTTGGTAGGTTTGGAGTCGTGCCCCGACGTGGAGGGGAACTCCGTCAGCGGAGGGTGAAGAGGGCGAAGCAACTGAGAGTCATGACGTACGTCGGCCTTATCGGCGGCGTGACTAGGCTTCCGTTTGGGGTAAATCTGTCCCCAGCGTGTGGTTCGGGCCTTCCAGGGTGTCGTCACTCCATGCCATTGAAGGTGCTGTTGTTGTTCTTACGGTCCACTTCGTTCGTAGGAGCGGAGGACGTCTCGGCGGCAGTCGCAACGGTGGAGTCCATTGGTTCAGGTGCACCTTGACGAGCCAGCAGAGCACGCTCCGGCACAGCCCAGCTGGCGTCATGTTGTCGTCATTCATGTCGTCGTGCAGGTTCTCCGAGGCCTCGTGGGGACGGACGGCCTCTGCAGCCTCAGGGGGAGGTGATCCGTCTCGTTCCGAGACCGTACGGCACCTCCTCTTGCGCCTCTTAGGTGAACGTTGTTTGCGTATCGTCCCTCTGTGTCGGAAGACGGGAGGGAGTCGCGGCGGTCTGGGACTAAGGCCGTCGCGGGAACGATAAGTTAAGAGGTGTCCATTGCATCGGCCAGGTGGGGATCGGAAGTCGTCGCTGTTGGTAAAGGCGCCGGAATAGTGTCAGGTTGTGCGACGCGTCGACCCCGGTGCTATCCGCGGCAGCAGGAAGGGTCAGCGGTACATGGTCCGATGGACGGCGGCTGGCTGGAGGAGAAGAGAGAGCCGATGAATAGGTGATCAGTAAAACTGTCATCGGAGTCGGAGGCGCCACGGTAGCGGCTGGCAGTTGGGTGATTCGTCGCCGAAGACACTCAGACCTGAGGTGGCCTTCTTTGACACACCCGGAAAAGGTCTTGGGTTGGTCGTCGTATATGACGGCCGCGTGGCACCCGCTGATTTGCAGGTAAGATGACACGTGGCGATGAAGATCGATGGTGATCTGTCGTACATCGTAAAGAACGGGATACGTTTGGAATTGCGACCAGTGTCCGGCAGTGTGGCCATGTAGAGTGCGATAGGGGCGGAAAGCAGCGATAACGTCTTCCGCCGGGAGTTCGAACGGGAGTTCGAAAACTCGTATGGTGCGCGTTCCCAAGACTGCTTGGTCGAAGCGTGTAGGAAGCGTTCCACTTCCAGGGCCTTTGGTCGTGTGTCGTTGTTGGAGAAGCTGAATCGCAGTGTTGATTTTCTAAAACGGTTGGCCATCGTTCTACTACATGTAAGCGACACGTTAAGCGACGGCCGTTGAAAAGTAAACAACAGCAAACGCGCGCTCCGCAGGCGGAAACAACAGCACGTCCGCGGTGCACGGCTGCGGAATCGGACTGTGCCAACTGAGCTACCCAAGCATGACTCACGACCCGTCCTCACCGCTTTACTTCCGCCAGTACCTCGTCTCCTATCTTCCAAACCTCGCAAAAGCTCTCCTTTTCTTGTCATGTAATTATCAACGGCAATTGCTAATAGCCGGGTGGAGGCGATTTATTGAAGTGTTAGCGGTAAACTTTTCCCATCCAGTGATTTGATCTTGTAATATTTCCTGAATATAGGGCTTTTTAATTATTGACTTTGGATTTGTGAGAGGTTAACTCTAGCTCGCGGGGAAAGCAAGGCTGGCGACCCTTATTTAATCCGACAGGGTAGTGTGGCACAGTAGACAATTAATTCGGGTCCGACAAAAACTTTTCCAATTAAATCCGTGGACCAGTACGTCGCGCCATTGCTGTCCCACGCCACACACAACTAGAAGAGTACGTGGACGCTCACCGCAGCCGTGAGTGTGATTTCGCGCGATGCCACGGAAGCTTCGAGGACGTACAAAAGGAAAGTTTCATTAAGTGTCCCTAAAATTAAATGTCTAGAACAGTAACAATCGTCTGACACACTCCCCCAGGATAGTTACGTGATCTAATTTTTTAGTTTCTACAATTACTTTCAATTTCTTTTTTGTGATTTAAAAATAGAGCCGTCTCAAATAGGATACTGACAGGACATTGATACAGGGAAATAGAACGTACTAGGGACTTTTAAAATCCTTATTTGACATCAGTAGCCCAAACAACAGACAAACACTGGTGCACGGTTGTATAACACTCTATTTTATTGCCAAAAAAGATCAGTTTTCGAAAATATTGCCTACACAAGAAAGTTCTCTTTTCAATTTTATGTAGAACACCAGTTAAAAAAAATTTAGGTTTCAAAAAATAAAAACTTCATATGCTGTTAACGGTGTTACTAGGCTTCTACAAATCGCACTAGTTTTAGAATAACACAGAAAATTTATAAAGCTTTTCTTGTGATTGACAAGAGCATATACCAATTTAGAAACCCATATAAAATATACATTCAGCATGTAACTTAATCCTGGTGATTAAAAGTAGCTTACTTCTTAAGCCCTACCCACCCCTTTGATCGGTCTGTTCTTTGATACTTCAGATGTTACTTTCTCTTTCTGGCGTTACATAAACAAGCCAACAAAAGTAAACATCCGTTTCAATAATAATGCATGACATCATCAACAACTTTAGTCTTTGCACAATTCAGCGCACCTATAACCCATACACAGGCTCTGATTCACTTACTTTACGACGATTCCTTGTCCTAAGAACCAACGGCATTGCAAACATATAGCAAGATGTACCACGATCTCTGTTATACACCTTACATATCTGAAACATATTGGCTATATTTTGACTTACCTCTGCCACAAGATGTAACCCAGTCATCTATATTTTTCCTTCTGAAGAAGACGTTTTTATAAACGTTGAAACCATGGTAAAGGGCTTTTAATAAAACTTCCACTTTCCAACTCTTTCTACAAGAAGATTTCACTCTACGGTTGCTGCTCCAGCAATGTATAAAGAAAAAAAAATCATTTAACGAAAACCAGACCTTGTTTTCTGTTAATCATGGATATTGCATGAAACACACATAAGTGACCTTTGTTTTAGTTAAATATCTGTACATCACAAAAGCGAAACTGTAACTGTCTGTGGAATACTAGATAAAAAAGCAACTGTCCATTTATGGAAGACACCCAGTATATTCATTACTTTGATACAAGCGTGAAAAAAGTGCTATTTTGTCGAAAAGTGACGTTCTGAGCCCGTGGCTGTGTACAAAATATAGGTTGACTCTTACATAGAAGATACCTGTCGGTTCGAAACCGGTAACGGCCCTATTTAAATACACAAATAGCATTGTAGGAATTGGCTGGTTGCTGTTATCTTGCATGTAAGAGTCAACCTGTATCATGAAAAAAATGAATTTTAAGACTCACATGAAAGGACGAAAATGTGTGATTGCAGTCTGTTTCTTATTATCTGATTGAATATAATTTCTCCAAGCGTGATACGCCAGCAGAGTTCTACAGTATCTGTACTTAACAGGTCTCTCCCCCCTGTTTACCGATTGTGAACAGCGTGGTGCATGGTGAAGAGATAATAGTGAGCTGCACGTTACATTGCCGATCCGACTATCCAGATTTGTTTCTCTGTCACCACTTCCGGTAAAACACTGAATGCTCCCTTCAGTACATCGACCAACTTCCTTCCTCGTCCCTTTAAGACTAACTTGACCCCGTTCACACGACACAGATTTAATTTGAACTCTGATTTCAACGAAGTGTAAGTGCATGATACTATAAGTTGCACAGTTGTCGGACGACTTTATTAAACTGTTCATTTGCATGATTTGTTGTTATGTCATACTGATTCTGTATAGGAGTATTTGTAGACAGCATTTCTGGCCACCTTACTAAAAAGAATGGTTCAAATGGCTCTGAGCACTATGAGTCTTAAATGCTGAGATTATCAGTCCCCTAGAACTTAGAACTACTTAAACCCAACTAACCTAAGAGCATCACACACATCCATGCCCGAGGCAGGATTCGAACCTGCGACCGTAGCGGTCACGCGGTTCCAGACTGTAGCGGCTAGAACCGCTCGGCCACACCGGACGGCGGCCACCTTACTCCCGAGGTATACGAATCACTTCCATAATCATGTGCCTACGTGACACACTTCAATATAAAAGCATCATTGAACATATTATGATGAAAAGGGACTTTAAACTAAACAGTATACGTTTAAGGTTAGGTTTATTGTGTCCCAAGTTCAAGGAAAGCTCCTTACGTCGATTTAAGGTCTAACCAGAGTACATTAACACATACGTACACTATTCACATAAACACATGAGTTCGGCATTGACCTTTTGGATACCCTTCCACGTTGTAAATAAAGAAGAAGGTACTGTTCTATATTGCATAACTCCAAAAATTACAACATTATTTGCCGTTATAACCCCAAGAGGTTCAGCAATCTAACGTCAAAGACCTGCGGAGTACATAAATTATTCCTCTGCAACAGCATCACGCCCGTCGCTATCTGAAGGACGGATCATTATTGACGGTATGACGCACCATCAGTTCGCGATACAATCTGCTGAAGGTTTAGGATTTTGCTCTTGACAAGTACACAGTCTGTTGTTCAAGAATAGTCACAACTACAACTTCTATTTCCACTCGAACTTTGGTAGTGAGAACATATTCCACCATCAGAATTCGAACGGTACACCTCCAAATCGAGTGTCTACTTAGTAGCGTGCATTATTAACTGAGGGTTCTATCAATCGTTTACTGGGACTTCATGGCAGATGAAAACTGTTTCGGATTGTGACTTAAGGCCGTAATCCTTGCCTTTCGCAGTAAAATTCCGTACACACAGATTCTGTACACAGGTTTAATCTACAAGGAAGTTCCAAATCAACGCACACTCCACTTCAGAGTGAAAAATTTTGAATCGTTTCACTGGTTAACAGACACCTTTCACGGCCTCCTGGATAGTAGATAACCAACCTGTTTTCTATTTCCTGTGAGTTACGTAAACTCAGCGTGGTTCTGTGTCCATATGGACAATTCAGAAGATTTGAACCAGGACTGAAGAGAATTAATAAGATGTTATAAATAATGCAACAGCCAAACAAAGATCAATTCTGTCACCGGCCTGAGTAGCCGAGCGGTTCTAGGCGCTACAGTCTGGAACCGCGCGACCGCTACGGTCGCAGGTTCGAATCCTGCCTCGGGCATGGATGTGTGTGATGTCCTTAGGTTAGTTAGGTTTAAGTAATTCTAAGTTCTAGGAGACTGATGACCTCAGAAGTTAAGTCCCACAGTGCTCAGAGCAATTTGAACCATCAATTCTGTCCACAATAAGGCGAACTGGATGCATATGTAAACAAACAGGATACTTGAAGTACAGAAGACAATAATATAAACTAATATATAAGTTTACCTTATATGGGAAATATTTAAGATAATAGAGCAGAACATTCCAAAGCATTCAAGGATAATAATGACGTTAGCAAAACAACAGTTCGTAACATCAAGCAGAAAATGATCAGACTTTCAATACTAATCCTCTTACATTGGACAAACTAGGGGAAAGTTCAACAAGCGGTTCTAAGGGCATAATAATGTTAACATTCATGTACATCAATTTTAATGCATTGTACAAAATCGTCCATGTTTCTTAAAAGCTGAGTCACACTATTAACTATCCCATATTTTATAACCGTAGTTTAGAAAACTATGTGTCTTTTGACGAAATCATAAACAATGTCGTCTCAAAACTCTGGACTTGGGAAACAAAAAGTTTTGACTAAATACAAGCTGCACGGGCTAAGCATACGAAAACAATAGAAGTGATATAAAAAGTGTGTGTTGTGCTATCCCAAGACGGTAAACAAGGCACCCACATGACACCAGGCATAAATTCCTCACGATTTGTAATGAGTTTCACATGTTTCTGGTGATATCTGCGGATAGTGCTGACTTTTACCCAGACGCCGCTAAGCAAGAGCAGATATCAGTATCCCCAAACACGCTATTTTTTGCAGATAGTGGAGTTCGTACGGGTCAGTCGAAAACTTTCGCATACCATATACATTTAGGTACTATCTAAAGGTGGTCAAAGGGTGTGCAACATGTGACCTCGAAGGCTCTCACGATAGAGATTTGTAAGAGGTGCTTGGTCGAATGCGTTGTCGCCGCTCCATATATTGTGGGCCAAGTAGCCTTCCCATCGCGAGGCCGTGAGGTACATATCGCACTGCAGCTGGAGGTAGGGCTGCCCCGTCATGACGACAAACTATTCATTTGTGCAAATGGGATCGGAATCCTACCGTACTCACACTATTCACTTGAGAACCAAAGACCTATATCTCTAAGGTCGATCAGTTGTAGAATTTTGGAACACGTATTATGTTCAAGTATAATGACTTTTCTGGAGGCTAGAAATCTATTCTGCAGGAATCACCATGGATTTCGAAAAGACGATCGTGTGAAAGCCAGCTTGCGCTATTCGTCCACGAGACTCAGAGGGCCATAGACACGGGTTCCCAGGTAGATGCCGTGTTTCTTGACTTCCACAAGGCCTTTAATACAGTTCCCCACAGTCATTTAATGAACAAAGTAAGAGCATATGAACTATCAGACCAATTGTGTGATTAGATTGAAGAGTTCCTAGATAACAGAACGCAGCATGTCATTTTCAATGAAGAGAAGTCTTGAGAAGTAAGAGTGATTTCAGGTGTGCCGCAGGGGAGTGTCGTAGGACCGTTGTTATTCACAATATATATAAATGACCTTGTGGATAACATCGGAAGTTCACTGAGGGTTTTTGCGGATGATGCTGTAGTATATCGAGAGGTTGTAATAATGGAAAATTGTACTGAAATGCAGGAGGATCTGCAACGAATTGACGCATGGTGCAGGGAATGACAATTGAATCTCAATGTAGACAAGTGTAATACATAGAAAGAAAGATCCTTTATCATTTAGCTACAATATAGCAGGTCAGCAAGTGCACGCAGTTAATTCCATAAATTATCTGGGAGTAGGCATTACGAGTGATCTAAATCGGAATGACCATATAAAATTAATCGTCGGTAAAGCAGATGCCAGGCTGAGATTCATTGGAAGAATCCTAAGGAAACAAAGGAAGTAGGTTACAGTACACTTGATCACCCACTGCTTGAATACTGCTATCCGTACCAGATAGGGTTGATAGAAGAGATAGAGAAGAACCAACGGAGAGCAGCGCGCTTCGTTACAGGATCATTTGGTAATCGCGAAAGCGTTACGGAGATGATAGATAGACTCCAGTGGAAGACTCTGCAACAGAGACGCTCAGTAGTTCGGTACGTGTTTTTGTTGAAGTTTCGAGAGCATACCTTCACCGAGGAGTCAAGCAGTATATTGCTCCGTCCTACGTATATCTCGCGAAGACACCATGAGGATAAAATCAGAGATCAGAACCCACACAAAGGCATACCGACAATCTTTCTTTCTACGAACTGGGCTGGAACAGAAGGGACAACCAACAGAGGTACTCAAGGTACCCTCCGCCACACACCGTCAGGTGGCTTGCGGAGTATGGCTGTAGATGTAGATGTAGAGTGACTGTGGATGTGGCTGTTTAGATATTATTCGCAAATAGTGGTTGTGTGTGCAGAATTGTTGGCTGAACTGCTTGTCACAGTTGTTTGTGTGTACGTATGTGAGAATGATAACACTATATGGGTTTGTGAAAATTATACAGACTATGTGTGCATACATGTATTGTACATATTTACATGCAATTTTCGTTTTTCTTCACCTGCCAATGCCAGTCCCCATTTTCCGTATATATATATATATATATATATATATATATATATATATATATATATGTGTGTGTGTGTGTGTGTGTGTGTGTGTGTGTGTCTAAT